>NC_068365.1:47698027-48002595 GCF_020536995.1 Dreissena polymorpha
TATTCAACGCAGAAATGAATTTCCTTTCTGGAATTGTATAAATCTTGTTATATTTCTACACATGCTTGGTCAAATTTTAAGAAATAAAACGATACACAATTCGCGTGACCTACTTGAAGGCGATCAGACAGTATTCATGAATGAAATCTCCAGTTGTAAAGACACACCTTCGCATTGGACCAATGAGATCACTCGTGTGTTTAAAATGTCAGTTAGTTGAAATGATTGTAAACAAAGGTTTCAAACGGCACTGGACAGTTAGTTTTGATGCATATTGCAACGGCAAGCACGGTAAGAATGTTTTTTCATACGTTTTATTGAATTATGGTATCGAGGTCCGTGAACTTTGCAGGTAAAATGCCCTTTACTCCGTGAAGATTTTAGTCTGAAACCCTGTCTGATCTATATCAAGTGGGTCACGCGAGTTGTGTATTGTGTTATTTCTTAAAAGTTGACCCAGTATTTGTAAAAATATTGCAAGACATGTACATTTTCAGAAAGGAAATTCATTTATGCGTTGAATAAGACCGAGATCGTGAAAATCGCTGCAAAATTGATGAAGCGATGCACCCTGTTTTCGGGTGATTTCGAGTTGAATACCTTGTTATATATATTTGATAGTGAAATTATTTTTTTGTTTGATTTTTCATTATAATATGATTATATATCATTCAAAATGATGTTTTCACTTATTAATACCATAGCCACACGCTAATCGCCTGTGCTGTGAATATAACGATACCTGTCAATAATACCACAAGGGGAGTTAGACCGTATAGATAGATAGATAACGATCGTTGTTTGGGTACCGCCGTGAATTGGTTTGTCAATTGTTCACTTATAGCCCAGTTTGTCGAGGAATTCGAACTTGTCAAAAATATTGTTATTCAAAAGTTATTACATGTACATTTTTATAAATATTAATGTTTCAAACTGTTACGGTTGTATTTTTGTAGACCGGTTGCATTGGACTCTGTATGTACATTACACATGCACATCGTCTACAGTTTAATATAGAAAACCAGTGTTTTTTTTAGTTATATTTGTTATTGTAGATGGTGCAATTATGGTTTATTTAAAGCGAAGTTAATGTGATGCATATATTCTATGGTTTTGCATATTATTAGCTGTATCAGCGAAATTGTGAAGGCTCTTGAAGTGATAATTGTTTTAACGAAACGACATTTCTTCACTAATTATATTACTTTCGATCACGATTCGTCGATTAATTGGTCACGAGTGGCGCAGTCTAATCGCCTAATATTGTATGGATCTATTCCACACGCCTTTCACGTCGTCGCAAGTTATACTTGTTGTGTATAATAAGATATATAGTAGAAAAGTATATCATAAGTATATTATTAACTTGTACTTACAGGTTTTGCTTATAGACGTGTAAAGATATTAACAAAACAACATGCTTCATACGTGCGATCACTAATCGGCCATTAAATCTGCGATACTTGGCCCAACCTTATTAATGAATTTATTAAAGGGGCCTTTTCACGTTTGGGTAAATTGACAAACTTTAAAAAAGTTGTTTCACATTCGCAAATTTTCGTTTTAGTTATGATATTCGTGAGGAAACAGTAATACTGAACATTTACCATGCTCTAAAATAGCCATTATATGCATCTATTGACGATTTAAAACCCCGAAAATTATAAAGCGTTGCAACGCGAAACGAATTACTAATTTAGAGAGTTCTGTTGTTGTCGTTATGTTTTGTGAAAGTACGAGGATTGCTTATATAAAGTATAAAATACACCTCCCATTGTATTCCGAAGGATGGCCGAGTGGTCTAAGTGGTAGACTTTTTACCCCAGAACTCCAGGGTTCAGTGGTTCGAGCCCTGCTGAGGGTTACCTATTTTCTTTTTTTTAAATTTTATTCTTGATTTTTACTGGAGCTTTTTATATCCAATTTTTAACATTTATCAAAATAAAGCATTTAATGACAAACTTAAAAAAACATGCCAAAATCTGTGAAAAGTCCCCTTTAACATTATACACGTTAACTCACCTTTTTATTTGCTCAACTGAGCACAACGTGCACATGGTGAGCTTTTGGGATCGCCTTTTGTCCGTCGTCCGTCATGCGTTGTGCGTCCGTCTTCAACATTTTGCCTTGTGAACACCCTAGATGCCATATTTCTTGTCCGATCTTCATGAAACTTGGTCAGAACATTTGTCCTTATGATATTTTCGACTGAGTTTGAAACTGGGTCATGCTGGGTCAAAAACAAGGTCACTAGGTAAAAAAGAAAAGAAAAACCTTGTGAACACTGTAGAAGTCACATTTGATGCCCAATCTTCATGTAAATTTTGCCAAAATATTTGTCTTATTGATATGTTGGTTGAGTTTAAAAATTGCTCCTGTCCGTTGAAAAACATGGCCGCCAGTGGGCGGGGCAGTATTCCTTATATGGCTATAGAGAAACCTTGTGAACACTCTAGAAGTCACAAGTTTTGCCCAATCATCATGAAACTTGGTCAAAACATTGGTTTCATTGATATCTCGAATGAGTTCGAAAATGGTCCAGGGGGCGGGGCAGTTTTCTCTGTATATAGTGAAAACATGTGAACACTCTAGAAGTCACATTTTTGGTCCAATCTTCATGACATTTGGTCAGAACATTTGTTTCCTGGATACGACTGTTAAGTTCGAAAATGGTTCGGATCGGTAAAAAAAACATGGCCGCCAGGAAAGGTGGGATCTTTTTCCATATATTTATATAGTAAAAAAGCTTGTGAACACTCTAGAAGTCACATTTTTTGCCTAATCATCATGAAATTTGGTCAAAACATTGGTTATGTGGACATCTCGGACGAGTTTGAAAATAGTTGTGAACATTTGAAAAACATGGCCGCCAGGAGATGGGGCAGTTTTCTCTCTATGTATGAGGGGGGGGGGGGTCTTTTTCCTTATATTTATATAGTAAAAGAAGCTTGTGAACACTCTAGAAGTCACATTTTTTTTAATCATCATGAAACTTGGTCAAAACATTGGTTTTATGAATATGTTGTTATGATATCTAGGCCGAGTTCCTTTATGGTTGCGGTCTGTTGAAAAACACGGCTTTAAATAGCTTTATAGTGTAACCTTGTTTACACTCTACTAAGAAGTTACCAATGTACACGTTGAATGAAATTTATGCATATTATGATATTCATGATTTCCTTGAAGTCATCTGAATATTAATTCTGCTGATAAAATATACAGTTAAATTGATTAAGAGGATTATTATGTTGGTGATTGGTTGGGGATGAAGTGCAACAAACATATTTTTGCCATCTGAAAACCCTTTATTAAATATTCTCAAAATTTTAAGTAGTAATATTGATTTCACAGAAAATTACTTAGGGGATAAACAACTGTATATGACTTGAATTGTGTTTGACCTCCAATCATGTATGCATGGCTTGTCGAGAATGCACTCTTATTTCTCCAATGATCCCATTCATCCACCTGCTTATCAGCAACAAATAAATTCTCCATTGACTCTGCCGGAATTGTTAATGTGATGTTACAGGCTTGCAGCTTAAAAGCCCTTAGTCCCTAGAAATAGGCCCCAGCTGGGAACTCACATCAAAGACCTTCAGACTGATAAGAATGGAACACAAATTGTTATGGCACACAGTTTATGGATGTCAGGTCGGTAGTTTTGGAGTTTTGGTGTGATTATCAAAGATTTGTGTTTTAAATAGGGTTGTTGTTTTAATTGGAAATATCATTGCAAGGTGAGTCTGAAAATAGTTCCAGTTTGTTTAAAAGCAATGCCCTGAGGTGGTTGTCAGATTTCTTTTTATTGCTATAGTGAAACATTGTGAACTCTCTATAAGTCACAATTTAGTTCAACGTTAATGAAACATGCTGCAAACATATGTTCCTATAATATTTTGATTTTCTTTGAAAATGGCTCCGATGCTCTGAAGAGAATGGTTTCCAGGGTCGAGCGAAATTCTTCTTGTGAGCCTTATGATAATATTTATGTTTCATGAAGTACTTTTATTATTTTGAACTCCACCTTACCAGAATAGTTAAGTTCCTTTGCGTCTCAGGTGAGCGCCCTAGGGCCCATGGCCCTCTTGTATTGATAACCGGATGACTATCGGCAACATGTCGTGCCCATTGCTTATGAGGCTTTTCATTATTTAACAATATGCGTGGTGTTTGATCTTCGGTCTTTAATGTTACATTGACCTTGTGCAACAGGGTTGAATTACCTTCTTTTCCACATGTTGAACATTTGTGATAAACTATTTTCAAATTATATGACGAATAAGAGACTTAAAGTCTGCGCAAGATGAGTTATGGCTTAAATTAACCTTGCCCTTTAAGTGTGACCATGACCTTTGTGGTATGAAGATGGTTTGCGGTAAGTTCTTTTCAAAATGCAATATGAATGAGAAAGTAACCATTTGGACGTGTAAGCTCGGACTCATGCAAGCGTTAAAAATCCAGCAGTGTATCGATCTTTCCGCAACCAGGCTCGACAAAATACACGAAGGTCGTCCATATTTGTGTTTTATTGTAAGTTAAGTTTGATGGAACCTGTAGTTGTTAATCAATTTATCAGAAACCATATATTTATTAATATAAGAATATATTGGACATTTGTGTAAAAAAAAATGAACTTACTTCATAGAATATATTATTCCAATTAAGATAATATGAGATCAAATTTAGATACTAGCACTATAATTTCTGCATAGTGTGCGCCTATTTGCCAATAATTTACAAACATTTCTAAACTTAGAAATAAATAGTATATCTACAATAAATAAAACAACGAACATATATATATAGTGTTTCCTTGTCGCACACCTATCTATGCTTGCTACTGATTGGAACTGTTCTAGGGTAGAATTACAGGTCGAGAAACCATGGTTAATTTGCAAAGAATTAAAACAAATGTTACAATTACAAACACGGCGCATTTAAAAATATCTGCATAGATAAATGATTCGACCACATTAATAAGCAAATTGGCGAATCGCTAGAGGCGAATGAAAATTTTGGACGAATATGTTAACTATGCGTCATTTCGCATAAACTCGATATTTTTACATATTACTTATAAGACTTGGACAAAAAAATGGTCAGAAAAATACAACAAAATTTTAAAATACTAGTTCTGCTATCAAAAAAGGCAAAAGTACAATCAACTGCATGTTTGTATCTTATATTATTGTCAACATTTTTTAAATTCTGGTTAGAAATCACATGCTGACTTTATTGACTGAGCAAAATATTAGTTAAATAATTGTCTGCATCGTGTGTTGTATTAATTGCAGAGTTTATTTTTATATAACCCTTTAGTCTCGCTGTAACTCTCAAAGTTGATAAATGTTGTTGTTTTTACAGTTAATACTTCTTGGTTTCCTTCGCCTGTCCATTAAAAACGATGTCATTTGACATCATTTGGGCTTTTTATAGATGAAAATCATTTTATATTCTGAAAACAACCCTGATAATATCATTAATAAAGTAACACATAGTCAAGAACTAGTCAAGCTGTTCGTAAGTCATAAGAGTAATCCCATTTTAAACATCAACCACAGACAATAGGTAGATAATAGATATTATTTTAATCAACAACATGATGTATGTTAAATGAAGTTAAAACAATGCATAGAAATAACCGGCCTGAGTATAATAAACTGACATTTAATTTGTCATAGACTCAATGTTATTATTTGTGACTCAAGAGTAGCACAAACAGATGTAGATATATCAGTAACATGTATATATACGGCAACGTGATAACGATATATCTACATGCAACAAGATGTCAGTTTTTGTCAATAACAATAAATTGATGAAAAACTGGGCCCGTATACAGCCCCCCGTTAAAGATAGACTCAGATCGAAGAAAACATAATTAAGAGTTTGTGGATACATATGTAATCGATAATGCTAATATCTATAACAAATTCTAGTATAACACATATAATAGTAGTATTAAACTTAAATGCCAAATAAGGTTTTAAATGTATTAATTTAAATAGAACATAACAGTTTTGATGATATTCTTCATTCTAGACTTACGTATATTTTTTAGTTGATGAATACGGGGACTGGTACATTCACCGTTGTATAAATGTAATTACAAATCGTTAAGATAGTGTTGGTTCAAGGCAAGCAGTTATCTTAATCAGTTCACGCCCCCTATCCAGTGACAAGCACACACGAGTACGGACATTAACACTGTGAAGATGGATACTTAACTTAAAGTAAGTTAAACTGGCTATTACATTCAAATGTGACATTCAATTTGTACTATGTCTGGAATCGTTTCGATTAAATTTCTTTTTATGAATCAGATACTAAAAGTGTGTTTGTATTTTTAGTGAGACCTTACGAAGAACAGGCCTCGGATGGTATATTAGCTATTTAAATTTCAAATACCATTAACAATTGACGATACAACTATTATTTGTTGATATATATTAGTAAGTATACAATTTGATTAATCGCTTCTTATATGTATAATTTGCTAAGCATCTTTAAAGTAATGCATACACTCATATTTATCTCAATATAGCTAATGTATGTCATTATAATTGAGCTATTCGCTCGATTCGTCATTTTGATTTATTTTTATTGGGATTGGGTGTGAGGGTTGGGTGGGATGCTAGTGTTTGTTACATCACAATGTCCATAAGAATAGCCATCTAGTATATGAAGTTTACACATACGAAACATCATAAAAATAATCATTTATCATGATATATTATCACAGCGAGTCATTTATCTATATGTAACAATACTACAGGGTGTGATTCGAATTCTATACAAAACAACGAGACCACTTTGCAATTATCTAATCGTTTATCTTATATAATCTTATATAACCACGAGCTTTCCGAAATCTTTACTACTCTAAGTTCTAAAACGTATCATTGTGGACATTCGTCGTGAACAACTTTGTAACCACTAACATCAGTTTGTTCTTGATGCTTAAAATTTTCCGCTAAAAATATACACAATGCGACGAATATGTTTTTTGCTATATGATATTGAATTTTCACGCAAGACATTAGTGCTGATGATCAAGATTATGTGTATGTTATTTCCATTTTACAATCACAGTTCTATATAGGCTATTGATAACATTTGCAAAACAAAATACAAGGAATCAATCAGAAATCAATTAGATGTTTTTATGAGATGAATATAATATATGTGTGTATTTTTAAATATCAATTTACACTTGTAGCGGCTGCGTTACACTTTGTTTTGCTTCCAAAAAAATAAGATTTTTCTTCACTAGACAAAATTCAATAAATTCAAAATTACATTATTGTCTGAATGCGCATTCCTATGAAATTCGATCTTTTAATCTGGACGAAACATGCAAAAATATTTATAAAAAAACGGATTTTGTATTAAATGACAAAATATATTAGCACTGAATAGATCTATTTTTTTCTTGATATCCAGGTTACTGTAAAACGATGCACCCGCCTTATCTTTTAGAGTTAAAATGACACCCTTTACATCTGCCGACAAGATCACAGGCACCAATTCTACAACGTTACGGTCATCTCTTGTCTACGCATCATCCCCGGTACCATCAAAAACAGAAGTATGACTTTCGCGATACTTCACAGTCATCTTCATTTATATAAAAAATATGCCATACGTCAATCTTAATCAAAATAATTTATATAAAAAGTTTGGCTATTTTAAAAGATAAATCTTAACTTATATTGGCATCATCATATTCGTAACATACAATATAATTGTTATGGTGCAAGGGATTCTTGCGCAAAAATTGATGTCATATACTGTGAAATAGCATTTTCATTTTTTACACATATAACTACTTCAAAAAGAAGAGAAAAATGTGTTCCTGTGACGTCAATAATAAATATTATAATTATATTGATATTGATTTTTTATTATAAATAAGTTCACATTTCTTAAGAAGAAAAGTATCCCTTCCAGGCAAAAACAGGTACAGGCGATGGACATAATGATCAAACCAAAACCACCACTATCGTGGTTGGCGTATTGGTGCCCGTCATTCTGATTGGAATAGCGGCTCTCATTTTCTATAAATGGTATCGCAAGAAATACCCAGTCCGAATGGGAATAGGGCGCAACTTCAGCACTTTTAGTAACCCTGCATACAACAAAAGGCAATCTGTTGTTAACATGGCAGGAGAAGACAAAGAGAACGTATTCAACGCGCTATCAAGGCGAAATCCCCAAATGGCGGACGTTGCGGAAGTCGAAGACGTTGGACACACCAACCCAGGCTTTGATGACGATGATGAAAACCCAGAAAGTATTAATACAAGTGAATCAAATGCCGATTTCGATTCAATTGACGGAAATGTGGCAAAAGTCGTTGAGGTCCAAGACATTTCTGTAGAAACTGATCAACGGCCAGAAAGATCTCTGAAAAATATTTCAAGGGATGGAACTCGTAAACGAGCCACACTGATAAGAACGTATGACATGGAGCGTGTTGAGATAGATGCCGCTTTTGAATATGCAAGTGAATCCGATTTAGGTAAACGAACTGAAAGTGAAATAAGTTATGGAAATGAAAGTACTGATACGCATACTATAAGTATTTCGTTTGCAGAATCATTTGACAACCGACTTAAGATTAGATCAAAAAGTGAGGATTTAATAGTAAGAAGTGATTCCAGTACCGATAGTACAGATGAAATTGAACTAAAGGAGCGCTCCAAAAGTGACACAAACAGATTACTAAACGTGCGAGAACAAAAGGAACATTTAGCACAATTATCCGCTTCAGAAAAAGAAAATACCTACGCACAATCCAAAACGCCAAGTATTGAAGAGTTCGAAACATTTGAACTTATCACACAGGTTTCAGAGCTTACCGAGTTACGATTCCCTGAACTACAAAACGATTCAGTGAGGTCAGATAATGACAACGGTGCGTTCAACACTTTTGAAAACGTAATTGAACAAAACGACTTTACAAAAGAATTTGAGTCTGCAAAAGGCAAACAATCACATACGGGAGATTTTCTTAAATCAGAAACAGAAATCAATGACAAACAAAGCTTCAAAAGTAATTCGTTTGATAATGAAAATGATGAAAATACTAGCGAAATTAGTTCAATGACAATAGGTTTTGAAATATTAGATAGTGAAATAAATGCCACTAAGTATGTTGATAGTAATGACAACATGGATTGTTATAACGAAGACGATATCAGCTACAAGATTAATTCAAATTCAACGAGTATGGAACATTTGAATCCGGAACAATTAATATCAGCATTCCCAAAACGCCTATCATTATCATTGTCTTCTGAACACATATTTTTAGAAAGGAGACCACAAAGTGTTTTGGTCCAAGACACCATTATTTTTGAACCGGAAACCCCTAACCCGGTGCATTTAGATTGCACGCCTACTGTAAGTCCGAGAAGAGGACGCAGGGCTTTCACTCTCAACGACATCAGTGAAAAGATAAATTATTCACGAGGAAGCTCGGATAACAAGTCAGAAAAGATTTCAACGTCGTCTCCTCAAATCAATACGCCATTTTCAGGGATTCCAGACTACAGTTTCTTTCCAAAGCCGATCGAGAGTAATACATCAAACTTCGTCGACACTCAGGACGTTTCTGTAAGTCAACCAGCGCTAAATACATCTTCTGTAGATAGTGTGTGCAACATAGACAATCGAAATGCATCGCGTATTGGCGAAGCAGAGTCGGGTTCTATTGACAGCACTTCCAACGATTCTGAAAATGACGAACTTGTTGAGAATAATATGAGTTTTGTAAGCACGACAGCGGAAGTTTACAGCGAAAGCGATAAAAACGATGATTCCGACAATGCTGATATGTTAGAAGATATCCAAACTCCCATATTTGGTGAAATTCCCGAAGACGAGCAATCGAAGCAAACATCAAATCAGACGTCAAACTTAAGAGACACTTATTCAAATGAGTCAAATCCGAATGAATTTAGCAAGAGCTCAACATTAATAGGAATTGATGTTGATGAGTCCAATCTGGTAGAAATCACTGTGAACGCGGAAATAAATGAAATTTCATTTGATAGGTCAAATCTGGAAGATATCATCCAGCCCTCAACAATAAATGAAATACCTGTCGATAAATCAAATATAGAAGAAACCATCATATTGAATACTCTTGAAGATGTAACACGCATTAAGGCTGGACCTAAAAGCAAAATATTAGCTGGAGATTTCAAGTTTGATGCTCATTATTCTTCATCGGACAGTGATGATAGCTCAGGCTCCTCTTCTGTTGATGAAGATCCTGATGATAAAGATCCGTCGAACAATAACACCATGGATGTAACTGTACCATTCTGGTCTGATCGCGATAATTATCAAACGGAACACAATTTTGAAGAGCAGGTAATGGAAAATAATCCTATTGGACGCAGTTCACATAGGAAAAGAGATACAGCGCATGAAAATACGTCGAGCAAGGAACAAGACCATTTGATTCTCATGGACACAGACGACTTAAAAGACGACAACCCAGATGATATTTTTCGTAAACATAAATTTAAGTCTTTTGAAATAACCGATGAAAAAAGTGATGAATCAAATTCTGAATGTTAACGTGAACAATGGCAATTTAAAAGTTGTACGTATACACCCTTTACTTATATAAAATACTATTTTTATTATTATTTTGTTTAATGTGTGCATAAACGTTTTTGTCAGAGGTTAATAATGACTGCATTCCATGTTGTTTATGTTAAAGTTTTATTATTTTTCCCCGAATATTGTTTCTATCTTCTCAATTTCTTATTATTATAATTCGTCTTTTATTACTTATATATCCACGCAGAAAATATTGTTATGTTGTTATTTCATTTTTTCGTTTTCTTCGTTCATTTCTTTTTCTGTCGGGTTTTCTTCTGGTATTCTGTTGCTGCAGGAATTATGTTTGGTTGTTTGCTGTTTACTTAATAATTTTAAAAGCATATTCAGCAAAAACTAAGCCTAATCGATCACAATATTGTATGTATTTACACAGAATTTTGGATATTCCAGAATGTAAATTAAAAACTTCGTGAAAATACAATTTTATGTATAAGTTTGAGTTTATTTTTGGAACACTCTGCGCAAAGTGAGGGAGCTCAGCGACCGACGATAAAACAATAATAATATTCATTATGAATTCACATAATTGTGAAATTGTTCTTACCATCAAAACTAAAAATATTTAAAGCTGTAACCGAAAACTGTCAGGTTCGGTCAAGGCTTTGTTTAAAGGCCAATATAACAAACTTACAGGAACTTTTTCACAGAAACTCGCATTTGTGAAAAATGTCATTTAAAAAATGACTAACAAAACTGTTATATTTTAAAAAGTTTGAAAAAATAACAAGATAACAGATACAATAAAAAGTACTTACAGTGGTTTTCGAACCCTGGACCTCAAGAAGATAAAGCGAGCATGCTACCACTATGTAACTTTTATTTAATCGTATGTCTAAAAAATATGTAAACTCACACGTGCAATAAATCAAAAGGAAGTATTCGAAATGGTTCCTTTTCACATGTTCAAAAATGAAAAGTTTCCAAAACAGGCATATATTTCAAAATATGTGTTTGCCAAATATTAACCCATTTTGTATAACCGACGCCAACCGTTACAGGAGTGACTAAGCGGCATTTTACTTTTGGGTATTATATCTTTCATGTAAATTAAAAGCTAATTCTGAATAGACGTGTACTGGTCTCTTATTTACAACTGCCTATCACATAGCAGAACATGTGTTTAATTGAATATGCATACAAAATTAATTAAAACACAGACGTCATTTAACAAAGAAATCAAATCCAATATTAAATGTGTTTATATTATGACAGTGCACGTGCAACTTATCTGTGTTCTGTCAGGCATTCAATCTCCACATAGTTTTGTGTGGTGTAACCCATTTCGAAAACAACAACAGCTAGTGTGGTGTAACCCATTGCGAAAACAACAACAACTTGACATGCATACATGACGTCACTATTAAAAATTTGACGTTTTTCATTTTACCATGAAAAACAGTGACACAAATCGAGGTAATAACTACATTTATTACTAAAATTATGTAAATAAATAAATAAAATTCTAACAGTATAGCATAGTCCCTAAAGAAACGATTAAATTTCAGTAAGATATCCTTCTGTAAGTTCTTGTGTGTATTTTATCCGAAATGGTTTCATCCGACTTTGCATTTCTTTTTCAACTTTAAACTAGTTGCAAACTAAATACATACGTATAATGCATTTTTTAGCTGATGATTATAAGAAGAGCTCAGCATCATGGCCATTCAGTGTTTCTTTCAGCTTCATTTAAGATCTCCACATAAGGAAACCAAGAAATTTGTTGTTGTTGTTGTTTAAAGAAATATCTTTAAAGACATATAGCATGTCCGTAATATCGGCCCTGTTAATGAATACTTATGAATTTTTTAAGTAAACAACTATAAAAACACTAATGTTTTTTATGTAGATCTATGGTTAAATGTGTATTCTTGGATATAACAACGAAAACTGCATTTAAAAATCTGCAATGTTTTGACAAAGTACTGGCTATACTAGTATACTTAGCTCCCTATAGACAAGTAAACGCGTGACATCACTCGCACTTGCAAAGTTTAGACTCCGCCCATTGGTTGGCAAAAAGAGATGGAATTCATATAAGCGCATATAGAGACAGTGAACATAATCATCGATTTTATTGATAGTCATTTTATAAATTATATCTGAATAAAACATTAGCATGCAAGGAAATGCATTTTAGGAACGATAATATTGTTGTTATTATTTGTTTTTACTAAAAACAAACTCGGGAGTAGAACACAATCTACAAGCTCGGTATGTGGTACCACAAAGATTTCTCTGCTTAGCACATCATTTTATATTAAAAAAATATCAGAAATGTAAATAAATTTATTAATGAAAGAACACAATTAAGGATGAAAACAAACAACAAAAAGATTGATTTTATGTACGCAACATTTAGTGCTGATTTGTAAAAACTTAACATGTAAAACATTAAATAAATTCTCTCGATAAATGTTAATTGTTTTATTTAATTGTTCACACCAATTTTGACACTGTTTGTTTCATCATTTTTAACCTGGTGTTTAATTGCATCTTTGTTCATCACAAACTGAATATCTCGTTATGATCGGATACTGTCCAGGCAGTTACAAAGTAAACATGGTGTCATAAACTCAGGGACCTATACTTGGGGTGCCTGCATAAACCACATGTGGCGGATGATTTTATGGTCATTAAACACAATTTATGATACCTCCATGTCATCTCTTGGCATATTGAGCTGTCATTAAGCCAAATTTTAAAGCCAAAATACATAACAGTTGCTTAAATAAAATATGTTAACATATTTAAAAAAATGAAGATATTAGTCGGAAATGGAAAAGCAGGATTAAGTGTATATAGATTAGCCAGTTTAATCACAATATACAATGTTTAATAACTATAAATTTAAAATGTTGTGCAATTTTACTGCTACACAATTAATGTATTAAACGATTACCAACAAATATAAAGTCGGCAATTACGTGTAAACATTGTACGTTACAGCAGTGCACCAAACACCAACATGAAAACAAGCAATCAAAAATACTTGCGTAAAATAAATTAAATAAATAGTGTTATTTATCATAAAATGCTTGATTGTTACATGTGTACATGTATCACTCCTTATCAATTAGTAAAACAATTTCAATATACTTGCAAAGAATGTTCAATTTGCACAATATGCAGGGTTTTTTCCATTTGTATGCTTAGAATTATTAATATTGTCATTCAATGAAAACGAAACGAAAATTCATTCAATGGAAAAGAAAATGATAAAATTTAACAATTGTTATGTATTCCGCTTTTTAGGGCTTTGTTTTATAATTGATTAAATCACGGAGCGTTTATTGAGTCTGTGATTAAATGCACCTCTTACACATTAGATCGCTGATGGACAATAACAATATCCACACCACTTATAATTGTAATCAAATTAATATAATTATGTTTCATTGTTTTTGAAATATCATTTATAAAGTCTTACTATAAGAAAGAATACGGCTTATTTATTTGTTTTGTTTCGTTGGATTTTCAGTATTAAGTCTTCCGATCACGTTTATTCTGATGCTAATAATTAATTCGTATTTTTATACAGACGAAAATCTATTTATGACTAAAAATGTATTGGTACTATTTATGATTTATTTACGCTATTATTTAAGAGATTTGATGTTTATTTCGGATTATTTTATCGTTTTATTGACTAAACAAAAGTCCTTTATACATGTTTTACATTACTGTAACCAGTGTTTTTTGTCAACCAGTCAGTGCGCTTTGTGTATCGTGTTATTTCTTAAAAGTTGACCCAGCATTTGTAAAAATATTGCAAGACATATACATTTCCAGAAAGGAAATTCATTTCTGCGTTGAATAAAACCGAGATTGTGAAAATCGCTGCAAAATTGATAAGGTAATGGCTGTTCAAAACGATACACCCAGTTTTCGGATGATTTCGAGTTTGATACCTTGTTATATATGTATTTGATAGTGATTTTTTTTTCAGAAAAGTTAATTTTTCGTTATAATATTATTATTTATCATTCAAAATTATGTTTTTACTAATTAATATCATAGCCACACGCTAACCACCTGTGGTTTTTGGCAGACGGCACGGTTAAAGAAAGTTGGCAAATATAATTTAAGAAAAACAAAACTGAGCAAAGGTCTATTAATTACGTAGATCCACTACTAACACTATATTAAGTCCAGCGAGTTTTGTCAGTTTGTTAATCCAACGATAATAACAAGTAACACCTATCTTACATGTATATAAACTGGAATCCCAGTTCATTTTTTATACTAAAAAGTCATAATACATCAAATAAACATTGAGAAAACACATTTCCTCGATTAGATATAAATTATCTGAATAGAATTAATTTGCTATGTCATGACCTTCAACATTGCAAATGGCGGACATATTGCAACATTCAACCCGCGTTCAATTTAAAGCTGGCGATTCAAAATACAAGTAATGGTGATTCAATACTGGAGAAAGCATTAAATGAATTTAACAAACATTTGATAAGGTTTGTTAAACCAAATAACAACAAGGACAATTTGGATTATTAAAGTTAAACAGGTAAGTCATTCTTAAGTGTACATACATGTATTTCGGACATGTATAGTATTTGGATAAACAGTAATAGATATACTAGCTGTTCCATGCATTAAGGTAGCGCACCCCTAATGGGCACATATCCAAATATGATTTAATTAATTATTTTCCTAATCAGCATCATTTCACTGAACGACATGCAAATTTGTAGGTAGAGGCTTTCCATGCTTAAAAAAAAATATTCCGATTTTTACAAAACCACCCTCACGCTCGGCTTTTATTTCAGTTTATTTTCACCCCTGGGGTATATAAAAGTTCCATAATTCATTCAAATTTCCAAATATGGGCATGCAGTTGATGTGTACAGATGCAGTAAAGGTGTTTAAAATTTAAACAAGATGAAATAAGTATTCTTTTACAGACATTTATTTTTTACAAATTTTTATCTATGGAATAGTGCCATGAAATGTA
Organism: Dreissena polymorpha; assembly: GCF_020536995.1. Lineage (NCBI taxonomy): Eukaryota > Metazoa > Mollusca > Bivalvia > Myida > Dreissenidae > Dreissena > Dreissena polymorpha. The sequence goes on from NC_068365.1 coordinate 47,713,641, forward strand.
AGTGATTTCAGCCAAGTAAAAATTGTGTTGGTTAAAAACAAAGTGTCATAAAATTCAAAATAGTATCATTTAAGTTATATTTTAAACTAATTTTTTTATAGAAACACTATATACAGCAAAAATACCAAGAAATAGACAGATTTACCGTTTACTTTTTGAAATAGAAATAAAAATGCAACATGCATCATTCGTATTTTCAGCAGTAAATTACCCAATTTAGCCATAACGTTGTTTTAATTTTAAAAATTGAAGGATGTGCATACAATTTTCAAAATATTTAACAATAAACATAGCTTATATGCGATATTAAATCAAATTATATTAGAAAAGAAATAAAACGCGTCGCAAAAAGTATGCGAAATAATAAAAGTTGTGAAATGACCATGTTTTGTTTTTTAAGTCGATATTGTTTGCACAATCTTCTCCCTGATTTTCTAAACTTCTCCCTGTTTCAGAAAAAAGGAGAAGTCACTTCTCCCTATTTTTAAGGTCTAGGGTAGTCTTTGACATAATTTAAAATCATAGCATAAGCCTGGAATAAACATGACCTCCTTTTCACTGAACACCAGAAATCATGAAAATGATCATTGTAATAGTCATGGATAACCGTCAAATAAATTACAACATTGAAAAAACATTAACTTTCCAGCACTTCCAGCACTTTAGGGTTTGTCATTAAAGGCACGATACTTTGAGGAGTGCCATGCAATACTATGAGAATAAGGGATACGCTTGGATTGTGGTTGGTGTTGATGACAGATGAAGAGTTATATCAGTGAGATCAAAGACAGTGTATATCTTCTTCTGCACAGTTCTTAGTTGCATCACACGTAAATCAGGTTGTTGCCCCAGATTTTGTGGCTTATTTCCCATCAAAAGTAAAGATATTATTGATCATATCTCTATATGTTCAGAACAAAAATACACAAGAAGAATGGAAATGAAATGAAAACATTAACTCAACCAGCCACAGACGCATCATCGGTATATATTTGAAATACTTATATGCGCGTGCTTGGAACATACTCGTTTAAGTGGTTTGTCAGACATTGTTATGTGATAAGATTGTTAATAGTATCGTGAATCATCTACCTCATGCTTAAAAAATTGGTCAATATGGTGGTATTTATTACAAAATTAATAAAAACCTGTACTTGCCATGGAACTGTTGCACACACATTAAGAATACTAGTATATTATTGACATGCATGTACCAAATATCTTCATTTAACATATTTCTTGTCAAATTAAAATTCAAGTTTACCTAGTTAACACAAGGGCGTTTATAGAATGATTCTTTTACTGACTGTGAACTGACCTTGATACCTTAGGAGTTTGAATGCAATTCATTTAAGTGAGGTCACCATTCCGCTTCTGGAACAAAGGCTTGTTTAAAAATTTATACCTTTACATGGTTAACTGCAACTTTAACAGTCAATTTTGAAAACAATTTAAAAAAATTTGGTCAAATCGAATATCAAGATAGGGAAAAACAATGCTTATATGATGTAAAATACACTAGTGCACAGAATGCAATACAGTAGTAATTACTTAATATAAGAACACAGCCTTGAAGTACAAAAGCTCTGGCGCTGACAATCTCATAAATATAAAGGGGGCATATACAAAATGTATTGATGTCGAGAGTTGAGTGTGAAACTGTTCTATCCCTCAATCCTTTGTTTGGAGATAAAATTGTTTCATGCTGAATGCACAGTTAACATTGTTGCAAAAAAGCACTGTGTCATAACCTATGCTTCACAAAAATAGAAAGTCAATTAAATTACATATAAATGTAAATGTGATAATGTTTGTAGATAATACTAGATTGCATGTTTTTTTTTATTTTGAAAAGTTTCTTCATCTTGCCTTTATATTCATATTCATTGGTTGCTTACAAAGATCAGCTAAGCTTCAAGGTAAAAAGCTGGGTCAAACAGCTATTCTGAAAAAAAGTTATGAATATGCTAGCTGCACAGGCACTTGGAATTTGCAGATACCACACTCCCCCCAACTGCTACCCCCCTCCCAAAACCTTCATAATCACAATAACAAAACAAACCAAAAAGGAGTCATTTTTACATGTTCTTGTTTAATTAAAAGAATAAAGAAAAAAAAAGTTTGGCAAAGTTGTGGGCCTTGGTCTGTATTACAACGGTTTTACAGAGTTCTTTGCCAAAAAGCTTTTACATTATTTAGTTGATCTTTGGTATGTGTGTCTACCGTCATGACCTTCTGATGAAGTGTAAGTTTTGTTTCAGTCCATTGATTTTTGGCAAAGTAATGGTCCTTGGACTTCGAAATGTTCTGTTTTCCAGAGTTTTTTTTAGGAAACTCTGTCAGATATTTAGCTGATTTTTGGTAATGTGAGTCTACCAACATTACTCACAGATAAAGTGTGAGTTTTGTTCCAGTCCATCGAATTTTTATAAAGTTATGGGCATTGGAGTACATTGTGTTTCACATAGCAGGTCTTGTTTCAATTATAATTATGTCAATAAATTTGAATCATGTTTTCTCACACTGTAGGGATTGAACCAGGGACCTCCTGTTTGCTAGGTGGACACCATATCAACGGTGACCTTTTAAGACGTTTTGAACAATGATAATCCTGGAACAGACTCATAACATCCCATGGAATTCTGAGTCCTTTTGAGCAGTTGTAAAAGTTCTCAAGAGTCTAATACATGTAGTATACCAGAAATTTTTACTGGAAATACAATTTTTTAGTCATTATTAAATGTTTACTTTATATTCTGACTTTCATAATTAAATCAAGTTTGATCTTGATTTTAATGCCTTCATCATTCATTACATTTTGAACACAAACAGTATGAATTACATAAATTTAAAATGATTGAACGTTTTTTAACCAGGTTTTCCGAAGGAAAAAACTGGTTATAAGTTTGGCGAATGCCGGCGGGCGGGTGAGGGGGCAGGCTGGTGGGCGGGCGGAACAAGCTTGTCCGGGCCATAACTTTGTCGTTCATTGTGGGATTTTAAAATAATTTGGCACATTTGATCACCATCATTAGACAGTGTGTTGTGCGAAAAAAATACGTTTATATCTCCAAAGTCAAGGTCGCCAGGACTAAAAATAGATTTTTTTTTAAACAAAGGGGGTTAATTATAAACAATCAGTTCAGTTTGAGATGTCTCCCTTTATCAGACTTTTTTATGTCCCTGAAGAAGGGGAATATAGTGATCGGACTGTCCGTCCATCTGTCCGTCCGTCTGTCCGTCACACTTTGTGTTTAGGTTTCAAAAAAATGCTCAACTTCTATGTCGCTTCAGATAGCAATTTCATATTTGGCATGCATGTGTATATGGATAAGGCCTTTCCATACGCACACAAATTTTGACCCCTGTGACCTTGACCTTGAACTAAGGGTCCGCGTTTAGGTTTCGAAATCTCCGTTAAGGTTTTGAAAAAAGCTCATAACTTCTATCAAGCGTTTATAGGGGGCATAAGTCATCCTATGGTGACAGCTCTTGTTTCAAAATGAAAACCTGGTTTTGTGACAATTTTGTCCCTTGTTTTTTCATGTATTAAATACAAAGAAAGGGGAATAAATTTAATCTGGATTTAAAACACAACTGCTTACAGTACAGGCACCGTGTACTTATACAAAAACGCCTGTCCGCGATGTTTACTTTTCCCGATGGGTCACATTTTTCGGGGGGCGGACACACTACTTACCGCAGTGTTCGGCGAACACCCGAAATCGGCGCGATTGCACGCTATTGTTAACGAGAACACCTGTGATCACTGCGATGCTGCGCAGCCACCGTAAACACCTGTCTGCGGGATACATTCACGCGTTTAAAATATAAAAATCATGTGAAAATCATATGCTACATGTAGATATTACATGTATGTGCACATGTATGCGTACTTCAATTCCGACAGTACGCTAAGTCGGAAACGTAAATAAAGCGTTTAGATGATCAATACTAACTAATCATCCATCATTATATATTGACTCTTATAGTGTTAATCAATGCAAATGCCCTTTTTAACAACAAATATCGAGTTTCAAAGAAATCAAGAGAGTATTAAATCATTTATTTACTTGACGTCCGACTTAAAGTACTGTCCGAATTTACATATTGCATTGTATGTTACGACACTTGTGTGCAGTCAGTATACAATACAATAAATACACCCATTCCAATTTTAGCGCTCTTTTTATCTGGACAAAGAAATTCATGTATTTCATGTAGAATTTGTTACCTAAAATAGCTGTACACGACGCGTGTAAACTGTGTCAGGTGATTTACGCATGATGCAATACAACGGTCCTGATTGGGAGCTTATTTCATCATATCTTTAAATAGAAACTTAATTTGACACTTTCGAAAATTTCAAACGTTTGTGTTTATGGCTCTTATCGTCTATATTACCCACCCATAATTTGGTTTTAAAAATATATATCGGGCATATATGGGATTATCGAGTAATGGGTACAGATGGGAAAAGTTGCATGTATGCGATTGAGACAGTTGACACGTATGTATCGGGTAATCCAGAGACTCGGGGATAAGACGATTACTACAATCAGTTATGAGTTCTCCATGGCTTCAAACTGTTAATTGAATAATCTTTACACTCAATTAACACTCCTCCAGGTGCGGTATCCTACAGCTAGGTGCGAACGTGTTTTTTTTAATACGCAGTGTTTAAAAAGACAGAAAAACTGTCATGTGCATGGGCGTGAAATACATATCACTTTTAAAGTGGGTATATACGATTTTTTATATGTGTTTAATTGTAATATATTGATAAAATATGTTACAATAACACAAAATAGGCAAGAAAAATTATACAATTAAGCCAAATTTCATAAAATGCAGCAAAGACAATTTAGCGCCCCAAGTGACGTACATATTTTCCTACAATAACAGAAGCATTCGTCTTTGTATTATAAACCGTTAAACTACGAGGGGTGTTCCAGAAGTTCGTGGATTTTCGCTATAACTTATTAGTTTGCTGATAAAAGTCAATGAAATTTACATATTATACAAACCAATTAACACGGACTTTATATATAAGCTAAAAATGCATGAATTCCATAAAGCCCGTTTGAAACGCGTTGCCATAGAGACCTCAGTAACGACATGCGGCGCACGCGTGTATTTTGTTATAAGTATGAGCGTTACGCGAATTTAAATTTGATTTAAATGTCGTTGATAAACAGAATTTACGGCAAATTTCACGTTACAGCGCCTAAGTCCTCCTTACAGCCCTGATTTTGCCCCTATGGACTTCCGCGTCTTCCTGGAAGTTAAATCACAGTTGCGCGGTATTCGCTTTGCAAGTAAACAGGAACTTAATGTTGCAGCAAAGCGAATCGTGTTGTCTTTTGACACTGATTGGCATAGAGACACTTTTGACAAGTGGATTTCCCGACACATAAAGTGCATTCGCGTTGGAGGTGATTATGTGGAAAAGATTTGACAGTTGTTAACTTCATAACGTAATTGACGTTGAACAGAAACGTTACACGTGCGTCTGTGTGCGCATTGTGCACATGTTTAAATCTCTGATATATATTTATTGTTTTGTGTATTTCCATGATATTTGGAGAGTAGATTTGGAAAGGACGAAATATTCTTAACATGCTATTTGTTTGTCCATTTATGTTACCAAATGAAAGTTATAGCGAAAATCCTCGAACTTCTGGAACATCCTTCGTAAGTTTAGACGCACATCGTACATGTATGGTATACATGCTGGCGAATTCGGCTGTACAGCCGTTTTCAATTTCAGAATTAAATATCTGGCTTATTTCGCATTTTTGAGACAATGTTCTTCTTAACTTTTATTTTAATTTATATTGAAATATATATATAATAAGTTTTTTACACAGTTTATATAAATTCATAAATATTTGACAAAATCGTATATAGCCGCTTAAAATGAAAGGGATCAATACAATACGTTTATTTTCAATTATTTTATTTTTAGCGAACACGATGAACACCGCGGTAGATATTATGGGTCCACGGTGATTCGCGGTGTTCGCCTTATCGCAAACAGCCTCCGCGATATTTGATCTGAACACCCATCACAGGGTTCATATTGGTAAGCGAACACAGTGAGGTGAACACTGCGGCAAGTGGCGTTTGTTTAAGTACACGTTGCCTGTACTGTACATGAAACTTATGATAAAATTATCAAAATAAACAAAGAAAAAAGTTGCAAATTGCGATTTTGTTTATTGGTAAGTTTCAAGACAATGTTTTGTGTTATAAATTAACGATGGAGTCATGTTCTGAGAAAACTGGGTTTAATGCATGTGCGTAAAGTGTCGTGCTAGATATGCCTGTGCAGACCGCACAGGCTAATCAGGGACAACACTTTCCGCCTTAATTGGATTTTCGTGTAGAAAAGATTTCCTTTTAATCGAAAAATACCATAAAAGCAGAAAGTGTCGTCCCTGATTAGCCTGTGCGGACTGCACAGGCTAATCTGGGACAGCACTTTACGCACATGCATTACACCCAGTTTTCTCAGAAAGCCACTCATTGTGTCTTCCACAGCAACACTCAACAATTATCAGGTTGCTGGCGGATGGATCTTCCTCTATTTTTTGTCATGAAACGCCTCATCAAGATTGTAAATGAGATTTATTTTTTTAAGGAAAACAATCTCAACTTATCTCTGAATTTTTACGGTACTGCATTTTCTCTCCTGTATTATTTATATGGAATCATTTCTGTTTAAATAATAAAAATGTCACACACAAAAATTGTGCACCATGCTTTTTGTGCCATGCTTATCATTTTTATGCCCCCCTTCGAAGAAGAGGGGGTATATTGCTTTGCTCATGTCGGTCTGTCGGTCGGTCTGTCCGTCCACCAGGTGGTTGTAAGACGATAACTCAAGAAAGCTTGGGCCTAGGATCATGAAACTTCATAGGTTCATTTATCATGACTCGCAGATGACCCCTATTGATTTTGAGGTCAAGGTCACGGTGACCCGAAATAGTAAAATGGTTTTTGAATAATAACTCAAGAACGCATACGCCTAGGATCATGAAACTTCATGGGTAGATTGATCATGACTTGCAGATGACCCCTATTGATTTTGAGGTCACTAGGTCAAAGGTCAAGGTCACGGTGACCCGAAATAGTAAAATGGTTCCCGGATGTTTACTCAAGAATGCATACGCCTAGGATCATGAAACTTCATGGGTAGATTGATCATAACTTGCAGATGACCCCTATTGATTTTGAGGTCACTAGGTCAAGGTCAAGGTCACGGTGACCCGAAATAGTAAAATAGTTTTCGGATGATAACTCGAGATGGCATACGCCTAGGATCATGAAACTTCTTAGGTAGATTGATCATGACTTGCAGATGACCCCTATTGATTTTGAGGTCACAAGGTCAAAGGTCAAGGTCACGGTGACCCGAAATAGTAAAATGATTTTCGGATGATAACTCAAGAACGCTTTTGCCTAGGATCATGTCACTTCATAGGTACATTGATCGTGACTCGCAGATGACCCCTCTTGATTTTCAGGTCACTAGGTCAAAGGTCAAGGTCACAGTGACAAAAATCGTATTCACACAATGGCTTCCACTACAACGGACAGCCCATATGGGGGGCATGCATGTTTTACAAACAGCCCTTGTTCATGCAAAGTTTATTTAAAACAAGTGAACCACTTCTACTTATATTTTTGCAACCTGGTTACTTTATGATTATTGTCATTTAAAAATGGGTCTTATGCCATATGATGCCAATGTTTCCCCAGAACTGCCTGAGCATGACAAGGCTCACAAAGTCTGGCGGATTTGCCATTTTTATGGACAAAACTCAGGGATTCTCAAATAAAGAAATATGAATATAAAACATCTCAAAAACATAAAAAACTTTTGTCTGTCTATTTTCCGAAACCAGGGTTACTCAAATTCAGTAATTCACGATACTGCTTGGATAACAGTGGGGGATTTTACTGTCAAAACTTTGTATTCATGATACAATAATTAGGACTTTCACTAGTTATATGTCTGAATCTACACGGAACTTCAATCAATGAAACAACACTGTATATAAAACAGTTACGTGTGGGAGGTGTTTGTTTTTGTCATAATTAAAATTGCCCGTTCATTTGGTAGCTGCCTCTCCAATTTTAGTAGAATATAATTTTAATGATACTTGTTATTCAATATAATATGTGCTTGTGTCTCATAAATATGATGGAAACCAATTGTGACATTTAATTCTCCAACAGTATCTATGAACATGTAATGTTAATGAGTCGCCCTATTCGTAGACAGGGCTTAATGCATGGGTGTTAAGTCAGTGTCATCCCGGATTAGCCTTTGCAGAGCGCTTTTGTTGTATTTTTTGTTTAAAGGAAGTCTTTCTTAGCAAGAATGCAATGGAGAAAGTCTCGTCTCTGATTAGCCTTTGCACACTGCACAAGCTAATCCGGGAATGACCCTTTATGCGTATGCATTAAGCATGGGTATCCGATAGCACGGCTGAAATAAATGTAATCCTCCAAGTTTACCATTTCCCACTTAAGAGCAAAGTAAAAATGCTGTTTGCTGCTCATCAGTATCTAAGAGTTGGAAATGAAGTCTATAAAACTTGAATCTACATGTAGTAAGGAAGGTCTTTAATTAAATTTAACTTTCTAAGGGACTTCAAATGCGTACAAATATGTATCTTAGTGGTAAAAGGTTAAGCTGGTTACAAATGCAAGCTTAATTTATATGCACTGAACTATTGACTATTTCAATTCTCCATGATGTTCTGTCCATAACCTTATGAATTTCTGCTCATTTTGTAGCGATTACAATGTCTATAATATTGGTATTGAAACTGCTGTTATATTATTACAGAGAAGTTTTTGTTGTTGCTCACAATACGAAACAAAAATGCATAAAGACTGCCCAAGAATCTTATAATGAATTGAATGAGAAAATTTAAACCCTAATTTCTGCCAGGATATTATTGGAAATCAAATTCAATCAATATTTAATAACCGATACAACGGCATTACAGCCAATACAGTCTATTGAAAGTGTATAATATTTGTTAAAGGCAACTCAGATATTTTCAATATTTTCTTATTTAATCATGCTATATTTGGGTGTAATTGTGCAGGTTGGAGCTATACTGGCCACATATGGCCCATTTGACATGGCACAGTAGATACTAAATTAATTTATGTTGCTTTAGTAATAGTTTTATCTCCTAAGACATGATACAGATTTATAGACACACAAACACAAACATGGTTCATGAATATGTATTTAATATATTGTCCCACAAAAAAAAGCATTTTGTATTTTGTTAAATCTATGTTTTCAGACCACATCTAGAGTTGAAATTTCGGTTATTGTATAAGGAACATTGATTTTTTATGTGTTAACTTTATTTTTCAAAATATTGTAATAAATATTCGTTTAACTTGAGTGTATATGAGCTTTTAACCAAATGTATTAGTTTGGGGAAACAAATATTATTATTATTATAAAATTGTACATGTAGATACACTGTTTCTATCGTTATTGTTGTAACTAACAAGTTGAACCCTTTATTTGTTAATATTTATAAGATCAATAAAGCTATCTTAATGACAGTTTTTTTATAGCATGAAATAATTTTATGAAAGTTTCTATTTTCTGAACCCTTACTTTAAAGATAAAATCATCAACAAGTGAGCAAGTTTATGTATGAATTGATTTCTTCCAAGGTGCACTGTTGAAAATTGCCAACTGGGTGTTGATTTTTCTACTGATAAAGTTAAACCTTATATGACATTGATTGTGAGAGAAAATCAATTATACCTTATTTGGAGAGAAATGAGACCAATTTTTCATGAAAAATTGCTTGCTGGGGAATATAAACAGATCCAATGTCCTGCTATGTTTGTATTAACACTTTTATTATAGTGTCAATGAGGTATAAGCCATAAAAGTGAAGTAAGCCATTTTGCATATGCCATGACTGGCACTCTATGTCGAACCTTAAGATATATAGCCGGCAGATAGAGATAACATAATTCAGTGATAATTCAATAAAAGTGGACTTGACTATGAAGGCTCAATGTTTGTTTGTTTGATAGAGTTTTCAGCATTCCTGTTATGAGCGCTTGAATAGCTAAACAACTGCTCATCTGTATAGGTGTGAACACAGGTGACATTTGAAAGTATTGATTTGGTATCTGCAGGACGTTATTATCAAGATATGGATAATGAAACAGGTTGGTACCAGTCTTTTTTTTAGTTAATATGATTTTTTTTTTACTGTAGACTACAATTTTGTTTGTGTACTCTCCAGCATGTTCTAAAAAAAGTAATAACTGTTTTATTATGATAGTACGTGTAAGTCATATGCTTAAATTTCATGTTCACTTTTTCTCCTTATATGTTATAAATAGAGCTGAGAACTGTTCATTATGTTTTATATAGGATGATCTGAACTGTTTATATATTAGTTAAGACACAGTTTGATGCTTACATGTATATGTTTCCTAAAACATAGCCCAGTGCTGTCCATTAATATAACACTACACACCATTTGATAAGGAAGACCTGCCCTATAATGACAACAACCAGTCTTACATAAAATTTAAGTTACAGCGGGAACAATAAGATGACGTCACAGAAATGTTTAAAAAGTAAAAAACTTTTTTTTCTTTGAATTAACATAAAGAAAAAATGTCATATTACTTCATAGTAAAAAATTACTTATTAGTAATCAATCAGAATCTCTGAAAGCAAAATAAATGTAAAAAAAGTTTAAAATCAAGAACAATGACAATTAGATCAGGGTCTTCAATCCATCATACTCAATATTAAGAACTTATAATATATATATATATATATATATATATATATATATATATATATATATATATATATATATATATATATATATATATTATATTTATATATATAAATATTGCCATTATTTTTGTGTACATTATTCATATCTCGATACTTTTGAAAAAATTATAGGAGATTTTACGATTTAATTTACCAAACGTTACTTGTTACCCGGTAATTACTTTTTATTTATAATGCCTCTCTGTTGCTTAAATGGGAACAAATCAAAAGGTATAGACATCGTTACGAGCCAAACACTGAATTGCATTGATATTTCATGAATTAGGGAATTAGTGAGATTTTTTTCCCCATTTATATCACAGGTATTGGGCGCGTGGCCAAGTCACTTTAACACTATCAATATGTCATAAAACAACTTTTGTCATAAAAAAAAATATTTAAAAAAATCCTGATACAATATATATATATATTATATTATTGTATCTGAATTTTTAAATTTTTTTTTTGATGAACAAAAGTTGTTTTATGTCATATTGATAGTGTTAAAGTGACTTGACCACACGCCCAATTCCTGTGATTTATATTTGTTTTCAAGATGTTCTTTTTTTATTTAACTTGATGTACATGTAGTAGTTTCTATAGCAGTTGGATAATAAGAATTTAATATATATCATGTTTGACAATGTCAATTTTTACATAGCTATAGATCGGCTTACATTTGGGTAGGAAAAAGTTCTGTATCTTTGCTGTATAGATTTTAAAATGCTAACCTATATTGACAAAGTTTTCAGATCAATACGACTTGGCGGTGTCTGATTATCAATAAGATAACAAATGAGAGGATCATTAGATCACGCAAATGGTAAAAAGGAAAAATGCCACATGTGTATAATCCTATGTAATGCCAGGTAATTAAGGGTTTGAACAATTATAAATGTATTCAAGTTTGCATTGCATAAGGCACTATTAGTTTAAAAATTATCTAAAGAAGGCAATGCTTTTAATAGTGTCACAAATTGCAGGCTTTTATTCTCGTGAATAAGTTTTCATTTGTTCAAATTTAATGGTCCATTTTTGTTGGGTATTTAAGTTTTACATGCACAGTGAAGTAATTTGAAATTTCAATTTATTGGTAGGAAATAAATCAGTGAGAAAATATGCCTTGTGGGCTTTATTGTAAAAATGAAATTGTTTGTGAACAAACAAAGGTATTTCTTCTGAAAAGAAGAGCATATATAGAGCCAATTAATTCTTTAGCTGCGATCATATTGAAAGGGCACTTTTTATTTATTTAGTCTCATTCTGTTTGTCTAGATTAACTTTGTACAGGTAAATTGGAATTTTTTTAACTTAAATGCCATACCTCTTAATCCAGGGATGGCATCTGCATATCCTGAATGAAAATTTGCATCCAATTCATTTTATTTTTGGCTGTTTTTCAATATGTATTATGCCCTAATTAAAGTAAATAGTTTTTATCTGGTAAAGTATCCACAGCTATCTGGTTCTTACATGAAATTAGTTCAAACATATGACTTCAAGATTAGATTGTTAGTTGTTGCATTGTGGGTAAGGGTCCATGCTTATTTTGGGTACTAATACTGGTAATCATAATGGAAATTATATTTCAAGAAGAACAGATTGTGACCATTTACATAGCAGATGAGGGGGGGGGGGGGGGGGGAGGTCATTTAAATTTGGGGCCTGCAGAAAGATCTGTTCCCAATGGAAAAAAGTATATACATGGTATTTTTCTCAAATGGGACCTGAAGGTTGAAAAAAAACATTTTTAAAGTTTCAACATTTAGTTCACCTTTCATCAAACTCTTTAAGTTGAACCTCAGTGAATGTAGTATTGAAATCACTTTATTTAATATTTCAAAGTATTTTTTAGCCAAAATCAAAGATACTTACTTACAGATTTAAGTCATAACGATGTGATTTTTCCCAATCCAAAGGACCTCAGGGCCCCATTCTCAAAATGGTGGGAAAAAAACACTTCATTATAGCAGCATGTTTTGCCAAATGTTTTGGGACTGGTAATAAGGCAGCCAAACTATACAGTTCATGAGATTGATGTTACCTGTTTTCCTAGGATTTAGTAAAAATGTTCTTTATTTAAATTATTTGCCCCCTTGGGTGTTTCCATAATCACACAACACTGCACATAATTTTCATTGTGCAACTTTAACCAGCTGTGGTGGTGAGTTCGGCAGAAAAGCAGCGCAATATGAATGTTTCATATATCCTTTCCATTCACTTTCCACAATACTTTTATTATAAGCCGGCTAGCTTATATGGTGGAGCCAGGCTAGGTATCAGATGTGGGGATTGGTGTCAAATGACATCCTCTCCCTTCATCTCATTCAAGTAGGGCAGTGTTTAGGTTCATATATTGTGCATTGGCGCCACCTCCTGTCATTAGCGCCACCTCCTTGCCATGCGCTCCATCTCTTTTGGAAAAGTACAAAATTATCTACTATATTCACAAAATGCTATTTTTTGTGCATACAACAACTTGTACATGTTCAAAGCAATGGTTTGATGTCGTTGGCGATTTCACTTGTTGGAAATTTGCTTGTCACACAGGCAAAAGACATAGATTTGCTTTTAAAAACTCCCCCATGACATAACTTATAAAGATCCCCACATTTCAAAATGGGTTGTGATTGTATGTTTTTGTACATTTGTGGATGAATTAATCGTCGCTAAATCGCACTACATTGCCTGATTTTAAAAATAATGCTTAATATGGTAAAATAACATATAAAACTTACTCACCCTGTAGAATTATCCTTGAATTAAAAAAAATCCGGTCCTAAACGCAACCTCTGAATTAGGATTGGCTCATTTATAAATGCATCTCAAAACAAAAAAGAGGTGGCGCTCGTGATTAAAGGCCGTGTACTGCCTTGAGCGTAAACACTGAGTACTGTTAAAGCGGATTTAATAATTGTACACTTAGGGAAAAGTTTGGGTATGACATTCTATGACTGAAATATTAATGTTTACTAAGGCGAACAATCCAAATAAACAAGCATATTTAACCTTGTCATACTTTACTGCACTGGTCCTATGTCTCTAGTTATCAGCTATTGTTCATTCTTCAGGGACAAAGTAATTTACATGTAACATTAGACAAGAGATATGCATGTTGACCTGATATACCCAGTTTGCAACTGTATTATTAATCACTTCTTTATTTTGAAACCCAAAGCACATGTGATAAGTTAATCTTTAATCTTTGAACAATACAGCTTTGAAAGAATAATAATAACTATTGATCAGTATCGGGACTGTTTGTTACAAATCGTCTAGAGTTACTGACTATAAACTGTAGCAATCTAGTTGAAGAGTTTGTCTTCAGACGGAAGCTTTGTCATTCTTATTCATGCATGATTTTGGGCGCAAACATGGTGTTGAAATCGTAAGATCTTTAAGAACCAGTAGTTCTGATAGCTGAATTGATGAGTGCAGTTGTGAAAACACAGAACATTATTCTAATGGAATACATGTAACACGCAGTTGTGAAAATATGTCCACCAGTTTCGTATGAATTTTTGTCATGTAAAAATCTTCGCTCTTACGCTTTCTAATTTGTTAGTCAATACATTAAGGATTGTTCAAAGTGCAAAAATATGGGAAAAGGTGGGTATTTTGTGTGACACTTGATACATATACAATAATACATGTAGGTTTGTTTGTAAGAGTATATACTAGCTTGGTAAGTACATGTAAGTAATTTTAGTTACACATCAATCAAGAATTGTTCTACTAGATTATATATATATATAGGATCTGGCACAAGTTGTCATATCATACCATATTTATGCCCCCCTTCGAAGAAGAGGGGGTATATTGCTTTGCACATGTCAGTCGGTCTGTCGGTCGGTCCGTCCACCAGGTGGTTTCCGGATGATAACTCAAGAACGCTTGGGGCTAGGATCATGAAACTTCATAGGTACATTGATCATGACTTGCAGATGACCCCTATTGATTTTGAGGTCACTAGGTCAAATGTCAAGGTCACGGTGACCCGAAATAGTAAAATGGTTTCCGGATGATAACTCAAGAACGCATACGCCTAGGATCATGAAACTTCATGGGTAGATTGATCATGACCGCAGATGAACCCTATTGATTTTGAGGTCACTAGGTCAAAGGTCAAGGTCACGGTGACCCGAAATAGTTAAATGGTTTTCAGATGATAACTCAAGAACACATATGCCTAGGATCATGAAACTTCATAGGTAGATTGATCATGACTCGCAGATGACCCCTATTGATTTTGAGGTCACAAGGTAAAAGGTCAAGGTCACGGTGACCCGAAATAGTAAAATGATTTTCGGATGATAACTCAAGAACGCTTTTGCCTAGGATCATGACACTTCATAGATACATTGATCGTGACTCGCAGATGACCCCTATTGATATTCAGGTCACTAGGTCAAAGGTCAAGGTCACAGTGACAAAAACCGTATTCACACAAT
Organism: Dreissena polymorpha; assembly: GCF_020536995.1. NCBI lineage: Eukaryota > Metazoa > Mollusca > Bivalvia > Myida > Dreissenidae > Dreissena > Dreissena polymorpha. The sequence goes on from NC_068365.1 coordinate 47,728,944, forward strand.
GGCTGCCACTACAACGGACAGCCCATATGGAGGGCATGCATGTTTTACAAACAGCCCTTGTTTATTAAACGAGTTCAGGAATTTTGTTAGTAAGCGAGCCTTTGGCGAGCTTACTAACGAATTTTCTGGACGAGTTTAATAAAATATGTTATGATATGACAACGAGTGTCAGATCTTTTTTATCACATGCTTTTAAATGAGAAAATTAAATAAACATTTACACAAATATAATGATAAATCCCGAATGTTGTTTAAACATTTCGTGACGTCAGTTGACGTTGCAACTTCATTTCAGCAAAATAACAAAATGCGAATGGTCAATAAACGAAAACTAAGCCAATGAAAACGCTTTAAATGTATTACACATGTGTAATATAAACAAATATGTAATGGTTGTATTACATGGGAAACAGGGTATAGCATGTGATAAATTAATGAAAAAAGCATTTTTTTAATGAATATAAAATACATATACAACATGTATTATAATTTATATATGTTTGTTTAAACATTTTGAATAATCAAAACGGATAATTCAATTAAGAAAATGAAGTAAATCAACTAAGAAAGCAGACCAAAAGAATACTTTGTAGGGATCGAAACAGGGGTCATTAGAGAGCAACAGGTTACGTTTTAAAACTTGTCCAATCAGGCTTTTAAGGCCTGTTGCGTTTTTTAGGGCTATGTTTAAAAAAAATAGATAATCATATTAAAAAATACATGTTTTTTCATGAGTACTATTTCGCTGGTATATTTACCAGTAATCAATAAATGTTCATTTTCTTATTTTCAAAGGGACTACAAGCAGGTCAAAATGCATGTCTAGTAGTAAAGGGTTATCTCAGAGTCTCTCCAAATATACCCGGTAGTCTTGGGGTTTTTTTTTTGGGGGGGGGGGGGCGGGGAGAAATAATTAGTTTGGTGCTGTTCAATTAATCCATTGAAATATAATGTTAATGATATCATTCTAAGTGTAAGTGGTTATTAACTTATATTGACATTTTCAAGATCTTTTGTTGGTGAAAATTCTGAAAACCATGATTTATAATCATTACTCAAGTACTTTATAGATCTGAGCCTTTATTTGAAATGTTTTTATCAACCAAACAATCCTGAGTCGAAGTTGGCAAAGCAGATCAATAAAACTTTAATACTTTAAATCTGGTTTTATCTATTGCTGGCCTCTTGCACTTCTTTGCTATTTTACCTCAAGGGGAATATTTGTTACTGGTAAGCCCTATTTGAATTCACAATTCTATCACAAGAATAAGAGATTATGTTTTCTGCAGTGATATATTTACTGCTCACTTGTTGTTATCGATCATGCATATAAGATGTTTGTTAAATACCACTATTGCTTTTGAGGTGAGGGTGTGATCGACTTCTTTTCAGTTTTACTCAATAAATATTAGTTGACCCGATACGAGTTTGATAAGAAAAATGTTTGTATTTTTTGTGTTCAGAATAGGTAAACAGAGGTATCAAATAGTTAGCATTCAATATTAATGTGAAAAAAATTGTGTATTCCTCCCTATGAGACGAACATTTCCCCATCTTATATGAGCATTTACCCAAATGAGATGGACATTTCCCACATTAGATGGAAATCTCCTTCTAAAACATTGACATTTTCCCCTATGAGATGGATATTAACCCCTGTGTATAATGGACATTTAGCCCATGCTAAGAACATTTCAGACATTAAAAATGCATGTTTCACTTTTGAGATTGAAAAAACCCACATGATCTGGGCATTTCTATTAGGCTATGAACATTTTCCTTGTATGAGAAAAGATGGACAATTATCCCTATCAAAAATACTTGTTCGCATATTAAATGGGCAATTCTTCCTATGACATAGAGATTTTCCCTTAACGAACTGACTTACCCCTGTCAAACAGACTGTTTGCTCTAAAACAAATCCCGTTTAAAATGGAAATATTCCCCTGTGAAACTGATAATATTTACTTTTAAAAGGACTTTCTCCTATGAAATCTTTTCTTTTCATTAAGAAATTGACAATGCCCACTACGAGTGGGACATATTACCTTGTCTAAGGGACATTTCCCCCTATGAGAATAGAGATGAATATTTCCCCCTCTGAGATGGACATTTTCCCCCCATGAAATGGACGTTTCCCCATATGAGATGGACATTTTCCCCTATGATATGTACATTTCCCCATATGAGATGGACATTTCCCCCTGTGAGATGGACGTTTCCCCCTATGAGATGGGCAATTCCCCTTATGAGATGTACATTTCCCCATTTGAGATGGACATTTCCCCCTATGAGATGGAAATTTCCCCCTTTGAGATGGACATTTCCCCCTATGAGATGGGCATTTCCCCTTATGAGATGTACATTTTCCCCTATGAGATGGGCATTTACCCCTTTGAGATGGACATTTCCCCCTATGAGATGGACATTTCCCCCTATGAGATGGACATTTCCTCCTATGAGATGGACGTTTCCCCCTATGAGATGGGCAATTTCTCTTATGAAATGTACATTTCCCCCTATGAGATGGACATTTCCCCCTATTAGATGGACGTTTCCCCCTATGAGATGGGCAATTCCCCCTATGAGATGGGCATTTCCCTTAGCAGTCACTCAGGTCAATAATCCCATCTGTCACAAATAAAAGCACAGCCTGTATACAACTTATGACCATGCTCTCACTGTGACGCTCACCTTGTGTTGCAGGGGGAGCCAAGAAGTTCCTGTACTCAGGGCCCAAAAAAAGCCAAGAGGAAGATGAGAAAAACCCTTGGACCTTCAACACCAAGGCACAGAAACCCAACAGTATGTTGCAATTATATAAGACTTGCTCTGCAAAACATAGGCAAAATGCATGTGCCTAAAGTGTCTTCCCAGATTAACCTATGCAGTTTGCACATGGCTAATCATGGATGACACTTTCCGCCTGGAGACTTCCTTTAAAAGAGAAATGCCATAAAAAGGAATGTGTTGTACCTGATTAGGCTGTGCAGACTTTACAGGTAAATCTGGGACAACAGTAAACACACATCATGACATGCATTATGCATCGTTTTCCTAGAGCAAGGATGGTATGTTTGCATTAGATGGGCATTGGTCTGAATAAATACTATTATCTCCTTTTCATGTTAAATACAAAAATTATATTCAGCAATTTTTATATGCCCATTTTTCAAAACGGGACGTATTATAGTTTCACTCTTGGCGGGCGGCAGGTGGTCAGGCGGTGGCGGCCACATCAGTTTCCGCTCACTATTTCAAATAGTTTTCATCAGATCTTCACCAAACTTGGTCAGAAGTTGTATCCAGACAATATCTAGGTCAAGTTTGAATATGGGTCATGCTGGGTCAGAAACTAGGTCACGGGGTCACTTAGTGCATTTCAAGGATTTAGCATGGTTTCCACTCTCTAATTGAAGAGGTTTTCATCCGACCTTCACCAAATTTGGTCAAAAGTTGTATCTAGACAATATCTAGGTCAAGTTTGAATATGGTCATTCCAGGTTAAAAACTCGGTCACGAGGTCACTTAGTGCATTTCATGCATTTAGCATGTTGTCCGCTCTCTAATTGAAGTAGTTTTTATCTGATCTTCATCAAATTTGGTCAGAAGTTGTATCTAGACAATATCTAGTCAAGTTCGAATATGGTGCATGCCGGGTCAAACACTAGGTCACAGGGTAACTAAGTGCATTTCAAAGATTTAGCATGGTGTCCGCTCTCTAATTTAAGTATTTTTTATCCGATCTTCACCAAATTTTGTCTGAAGTTGTGTCTAAATGATATCTAGGTCAAGTTTAAATATAGGTCATGGGGGGGCAAAAACTAGGTCACGTGGTCACTTAGTGCATTTCAAGGATTAAGCATGGTGTCCGCTCTCTAATGAAGTAGTTTTTATCCTATCTTCACCAAATTTGGTCAGAAGTCGTGTCTACATGATATCTTAAGTCATGTTCAAATAAGGATCGTGGAAGGTCAAAAACTAGGTCACGAGGTCACTTAGTGCATTTCAAGTATTTAGCATGGTGTCCGCTCTCTAATTGAAGAAGTTTTCATCTGATCTTCACCAAATATGGCCAGAAGTTGTGTCTAGATGATGTCCAAAACCTTCAAACGGGCGTATCTTGTGACAGTATGGCACTCTTGTTTAATTATTTTTTTAATGGGTCAAATACAGTTCTCATAGCAAATTTTATCACATGCCAAACCATTTTTCCCATGTTATATAACCATTACGAATATTTTTATCTTACACATGTGATATACTTTTTAAGCGTTTTCATTGGCTTATTTTCGTTCGATTGACCAATAGCATTTTGTTATTTTGCTGAAATGACGTTACAACGTTAAATGAAGTCACGAAATGTAAACAACATTCGGGATTTATCATTATGTTTGCGTAAATATTTTTTTAATTTGCTCATTTAAAAGCATGTGATAAAAAGATCTGACACTCGTTGTCATATCATACTCTATTTTATTAAACTCGTCCAGGAAATTCGTTATTAAGCTCGCCAAAGGCGCGCTTACTAACAAAATTTCTGAACTTGTTTAATAAAATATGGTATGATATGACAACTCGTGCCAGAACCTATATTTCTGTTTGGAATTAATAAATTAAGGAAATAAATGTGAAAGGAAAAATGGAATTTTAACAAACTTTAGTCTTACACATGTGTTTCAGTAGTTGCATTTGGAAATAATTTGTATGGTATTTTACAGTTACTATTCAAGTAATTTCACGATGAAAAGCTTAGTTAAATGACTCTCTGACCTCAGTCAACAGCCAGTACAGCAGTACACTGTCCAGTTAAAGGGGCCATACCTCTGGAGCTCCCTGTTAGTTGAATATGATTGTGTCAAGTACCAACCCATAATAAAAAAAGGCATATAATGTAATGATTTTCGCCCTATGCTATAAAAGATATACCTAGTAGATTGATTTGGAATAAGTTCTAGCATCCAAAGTGTCGTCCCAGATTAGCTTGTACAGTCTGCAGTTGCTACTCTGGGACAAAATGTTCTGCCTAGATTGTTTTTTTCTGTGAAGAAGAGTCTTTCTTTAAAGAAAAAAAATCCATATAAGACTAATCTGGGACGACTCTCAACACACATGCATTAAGCCCAGTTTTTCCAGAACAAAAGTCAATGTATCATTTCAGATGCAGTGAATGGTAGTTCCAAGGTAGACTTGGAGAATGTTTGGAGCATACAACGTAACGTCAACGTTGGTGTGGCCAAATCACCCAAGTCAGACACTCTGACGTTCAACACGAATAAGTCATACTACTCCAGGCATGGCGGAGGAAATAAAGGTACAACTTTAGGATGGTTTATTTGTGGATGTAGCATTACTTGTGGTTGCAAAAAAACTTGAGTTTCGTCTGTTTCAATCATTTCTGAGTAAGGATTATTTGGGTTTATCAGACATTATGTGGATCAGTCTGTAAGTAAATTACTTTTGTTTCCATACCAAGTCTTCCATCAAAACTTCATAAAAATGTATGTTTGCCAAGGAAGATAATCATCATATATAAACTAATAGCCTTTAAATAATCAACATTTGGCAATTATAACGGTTTCCATTCTACGCCTTTGCAAGATTTTTATCTTATTTACAGAATTACCTGTTTCAGTTTCATGCACATGTAAATAACTAAACGGGCTGGCAAGGAATATTAAAACTTTTGTTTGAATATTCAAATAAAGTAACACTTATTTAAATATTTTTGCTATTCAAATATCTTATCTTCAGTACAGTGTGTGTCAATATTAGCACTTTCTTATCAACATCAATTTCTATCCAGGGTGTCTCGATTTCATGGGATAGGTGTCAAATCAACCCAATCAATTTATTGTTTGTTGATGAAAGTTTGCTGTACTTGTCAATTTCATGGTGTCATTTGCGATCTTTTGTGACTCATGATTTGCACAACAGACTGTCTTTTTTACAGTTTTGACAAAATTTAAATGATATTCGTGAATATGAACACACAATTTGGCATCTTAGGTATTCATTTTAGCTCATCTTTTTTTTGAAAAAAAATTATGAGCTATTGTCATCACCTTGGCGTCGGCGTCAGCGTCGGCGTTGGGGTCCGGTTAAGTTTTGCGTTTAGGTCCACTTTTCTCAGAAAGTATCAATGCTATTGTATTCAAACTCGGTACACTTACTTACTATCATGAGGGGACTGGGCAGGCAAAGTTAGATAACTCTGGCATGCATTTTGACAGAATTATGTGCCCTTTTTATACTTAGAAAATTGAAAATTTTGGTTAAGTTTTGTGTTAAGGTCCATTTTATTCCTTAAGTATCAAAGCTATTGCTTTCATACTTGCAACACTTACAAACTATCATAAGGGGACTGTGCAGGCAAAGTTATGTAACTCTGACTGGCATTTTGACAGAATTATGTGCCCTTTTTATACTTAGAAAATTGAAAATTTGGTTAAGTTTTGTGTTTAGGTCCACTTTATTCCTACAGTATCAATTAAAGCTATTGCTTTCATACTTGCAACACTTATTAACTATCATAAGGGGACTGTGCAGGCAAAGTTATGTAACTCTGACTGGCATTTGGACGGAATTATGGGCCCTTTATACTTAGAAAATTGAAAATTTGGTTAAGTTTTGTGTTTTGGTCCACTTTACCCCTAAAGTATCATAGATATTGCTTTCATACTTGGAACACTCGCAAACTATCATAAGGGTACAGTAAAAGGACAAGTTGCATAACTCTGGTTGACATTTTTACGGAATTATGGCCCTTTTTTGACTTAGTAACTTTGAATATATGGTTAAATTTTGTGTTTCGATCCACTTTAAAGTATCAAGGCTATTGCTTTCAAACTTCAAATACTTTCATGCTATCATGAGGTTACTGTACCTGGCAAGTTGAATTTTACCATGACCTTTGAATGACCTTGACTCTCAAGGTCAAATTATTAAATTTTGCTAAAATTGCCATAACTTCTTTATTTATGATTAGATTTGATTGATACTTTGACAAAACTACTCTTACCTGACATACCACAATAGACTCCACCCAAACCCCCCCCCCCCCCCCGAATCCCCCCCCCCCCATTTTTTTTGTTTTTTTGTATTTTTTTAAGATCATCTAACAAATGACCACCACACCCTCACACTTTACCCCCCCCACCCCACCCCCCACCCCAATTTTTTTTTGAAACGGTTAATAAACACAAATATTTATTTTTATTCTTTTATTTTTGAAATGCCGTCCAACCATTGCACCCAAGAATCCCCCCCCCCCCCCCCCCCGATTTTACTTTTTTTCGCATTTTTTTTCCGCATTCTTGAAAGTTAATGTAATAAATGTCCCCACCCCCACACTATACACCCCTCTTCACTCCACCCCTCCCTCCTTTGTGAATGCAATTGAGAGTCCCTTCACCTTTAAAAAGAAAATAGATGAGCAGTCTGCACCCGCAAGGCGGTGCTCTTGTTTTTAACTGGATGCATTATGAAATTAAATTCTATCTGAATTGATGTATTTTCTGATCTTAGATAAAGATGACTTTGGTACTCCTCTCGCTGGTCCAGCATCTGACAGAACAGGACTGAATGGTATGTATAACGGACAATGAAAGTAAAGATTTGTGCACATATTTTTTATTCAAATTGGGTAGTGCAGCTGGCAGAGTTAAGGGAAATTTAACATTTGTATGCCCCTCTTCGAAGAAAAAGGGGCATATTGTTTTACTGAATGTCTGTCGGTCTGTCTGTCAGTAGACCATTCTGAATGTCGGTAGACCAGTTCGTTTGCGATCCATAACTTGTCAACAAATTGACCGATTGGCTTGATACTTCACATGTGCATTGGCCTTGGACAGTAGATGACCCGTATTAAAATTGGGGTCACTAGGTCAAAGGACACGGTCACTATCACACTAAGAGTGAAAATAATTTCCGATCAATAACTCCACTGATTGGCTTGATACTTCACATGTGCATTGGCCTTGGACAGTAGATGACCCTTATGGAAATTGGGGTCACTAGGTCAAAGGACAAGGTTACTATCACACTAAGAGTGAAAATCATTTCCGATCAATAACTCGTCAAGGAATTGACCGATTGGCTTGATACTTTACATTGCATTGGCCTTGGACAGTAGATGACCCCTATTGAAATTGGGTTCACTAGGTCAAAGATCAAGGTCACTATCACACTAAGTGTGAAAATCGTTTCCGATCAATAACTTGTCAACCAACTGACCGATTGGCTTGATACTTCACATGTGCATTGGCCATGGTTGATTACCCCTATTGACAGTGGGGTCACTAGGTCTAAGGTAAAGGTCACTGTTACACATAAAGAGTACAATCGTTTCCGATAAATCACTTGTCAACTGATTCACCGATTGGCTTGATACTTCCCATGTGCATGGGCCTTGGACTGTAGATGACCCCTATTGTAAAAGGGGTCACTAGGTCAAAGGTCAAGGTCACTGTTACACACCAAGTGTGAAATTGTTCCCATCAATAACTCATTAACTGATTCACTGATTGGCATGATACTTCCCATGTGCATTGGCGTTGGAATAGGTCAAGGTCACTGTTACACACTAAGTATGAAATTGTTTCCGATCAATAACTCGTCAACTGATTCACCGATTGGCTTGATACTTCTCATGTGCATTGGCCTTGGAATAGGTCAAAGTCACGGTTAAACACTAAGTGTGAAATTGTTTCCGATCAATAACTCGTCATCTGATTCACCGATTGGCTTCATTCTTTGTATGTGTATTGGCATTGGACAGTAGATGACCCCTATTGGAATTGGGGTCACTAGGTCAAAGGTCATTGTCACTGGCACAATAAGTGTCAAAATCGTTTTCGATCAATAACTCATCAACGAATTGACGGATTGGCTTGATACTTCACATGCGCATTGGCCTTGGACAGTAGATGACCCCTATTGAAATTGGGTTCACTAGTTCAAAGCCCTGTTTGGGGGGGGGGGGGGGGCATATGTCTCCGACCGCAGAACTTTTGTTATCTGTTGAGGTCTGTTTGCCAATCTAATCTTGAACCCAGAATCATTCAAAATGTCGAATAAATTTACTACTTTAATTATAAAGTCTCTATATTTCTGATCCCCCCCCCCCTTGTGGAAAACATTAATAGGTGCATAATTACAAGAGACATTACCTGTATGTAGAGTCTTGGCTGACAATAATTGACAGTGCTTTTAAGTTTAGACACAATTTCTCTATGGGTATTTCTTTAAACATTTGTATGAAATCAATAATGTTTTATGGAGATAAACTGAATAAGGAACGGAAATAATTCCACCTGTTTTTGCATATCATTAGTTGCCCATTATAATTTAATGTAGTAGAGTGATTTAACTTCTACAGTAAGTGGTATGTAAACCTGTTAATTTTCAAGGTCAACTAATTCACCAGTTTAAATTAAGAGTACAAATATATGTGTGGCCTAAGAATGTAACTATTCCTTTGTAAGCTTTATGTTCATTGAGGAGGATTTGTTTATTTAGTTCAACATTTATCTTGCCTTCTTTATCTTTCATTTTACTCTTATTCATGTGTATTTTGTGATTAATGTAGGTATGTGATGTTATCTCAATAATGTCTGTAACATTTTTATTGTGTAAAAACATGCTGAACATCCTGTGTCAACTAGTGATTGAATAAAAACATTCTTGTTAGGTTAACCTTTATTGATACATTTTTTGCTCTTTAGGTCAGGGGTTTTTCTGTCATTCATTAAAAAAGCCTTTCCAAATACTTATAAGCACATGCTGCTTATGAAATCTGCTGGCTTAGACTTTGTTATCCCCAGCCATAGGCGGAGGGATATTGTTTTGGCGTTTTCCGTCTGTCTTTACGTCCCTCCGGAGCCATATCTTGGAAGTGCTTAGGTGGATTTCATTGACACTTGGTATGAGTATATATATATGAATAAGAGGATGATGCATGCCAAATGGCATTGTACACCATCTGTTTATAACGGAGTTATGGCCCTTTGTATCTTAAAAAAAGGCTTTTTTAGCTGAGTGTCAAATATAACACTTTTGTGTCCAGAAGCATATTGGCGGGGGATATCAATTCAACGAATTTGCTTGTTTCTATAAAACTCTTGAAATTAAAAGCCAAAGTTATTAAAAAATTACATAGTATGACAAATTTGGCGAAATATTCTAGAGAGCCAGAGACTCTAGTCTGCTCTTATCATGTACATGTATTTATTTCATTGCATTTTTTAGTTCTTTTTCGCAGAGCCAGGAGGTAAAACATGGAATGCACCCGCAGCACAATCACGTCGTCCATTCAGCTATGCATTCGGGGCGGACTCACAGTCCACTCAGGATGACAAACCCGTCTCCCCTCGCAGTGTTAAAAACTCTAGCACTGATCTTTACCCACAAACTGGCCATACGGGCAATATGCACGTGAATGCACTCACAGGACAGTCAGTAAATCCTACCAAAACACAATCTGGTGGTGGCCATCTTGCTTCTACAGTATCACAGACAGGAAATCCACTGAATTCTGGGACAAATTTCAATGCAAACAGGGGAAGTAACCAGCAAGGATCATTTAACTTTTCAAATTCATCTAGCAATAACCAGTCTGTATCGAGCAAGCCGGCCTTTTTAAATTCATCCAGCAATAACCAGTCTGTATCGAGCAAGCCTGTTACATCTACGTTACAGAGTATTGGTGTGAGTCAGTCGTATAGCTCATCTCCAAAGAACAATTTGTTTGGTTCCTCAACCAATCAGAACAGTTTGTTTGGATCATCTACACACAGGGCACCAGCCAATATGGATCTGCCAGCCTACGAAAGCAGTTGGGCTCCAAAAAGCAGTCGGTCTTCTACAGAAAAAGGCTCACTTGGGCAACAAAATAAGAAATCATTTTGGTGATGGTCTCTTTACTGAAATCAGTAAAAGAGAATGTGGTGTGCAAGATCTCCATTTTGTTTTCAAGGGCTTCAGTTAGCAATCATTTTGGTGAAGGAGTCCCATTTTTAAGTCATTAGAAGAGAATGATGCTGGCAAGATCTTCTATTTGTTTTCAAGTGCTTTAGTAGGTGTTGCATTCAACACAGTGTCTGTAAGACAGTGGCATGTCTAATCCTTTGATGTTCAGATTAAGGTCTACACATGCAGGGTTAATGTTTGATTTTTAGCTTTCTAATGTGCACGTGGAAACTTATTATATTTTATATGGAAAAGCTCAATTCCATCTGTCAAACATTATTAAAAAATAATTGTAGGAATTTTTTTTAATTAGAAGAAGAGTATTTGTATTTTGCAGGGTGGATTGGCTGAAGGTCTTATTAAAAAATAGCAACTAATTGCATACTGAAATCAAGTTTTCTTTGGAATTTGGTTGCTTCTACAATCCATTTCCTAAAAAGGATAAACATTATTTTCTATGTAAAATAACTTGCTGCATTTATTTTGTCTGTGTTTATACCATTTGATTTACTTATTTTTATTAATCTTTGTCAAAGTAGTTAAGTACGGTTTTAATAGCAAAGAATCTTTGTCAAAGTAGTAAAGTACAGTTTTAATAGCAAAGGTCTTTTGTGTGAGTTAGAATACAACAACATAATGTATATCTTGTTAAAGATACACAGCTTTTGCACTTTGACCCTGTACAGGTTTCAGACACATCTTAGTAGCATTGTAATTTATATGTACCGGGCACTGATATAGACAGTGTTTGCAACTACTGATTAATAAAAAATAACAAAACTTTACTATTATTTTTTAGCAGCTGGAAACAAGTTACCATTTTTCTTTGCATTTTCATGTCCAGAAAGAAAGATAACTGTGCAGTACTACTCTGTATGACCAGATGGATAACCGTAACAGTTATCTTTGCTTGTTTTATTAACAGGAATAACATTTGAAAATCCTGGTCAGTACATGTAATTGTCCCTACCGGTTTCACCGGAGAGGACTTATGATTTGCGCTCTGTGCGTCTGTCTGTCTGTCACACTTTTCTGGATCCTGCGATAACTTTCAAAGTTCTGTATATTTTTTCATGAAACTTGAAAAATGGATATATGGCAATATGGACATTATGCACGTCATTTCATTTTGTTCCTACGTCAAAAATTCTGGTTGCTATTACATCCAAAAAAAAAGAAAAAAATTCTGACAATGGTGGGGCCGGTAAGGGACATATATTGCTTGGCAATAGTCTTGTTAACATCTGTTACACCAGTTATCATTGTGACAATAACATTCATCATTATGGTATTTTACTTGTAACATCTGCCTTCCATATTATGGATACTGCTAAATGTTGTACAATGTCTTGGGTAATGGTGCATGCGTAGTACTTAATCATGTTTGTATTTGCTTGAAAAATAACCAGTTTGCATTTAGCTGATGTTTTCTGTCTTTCATTTTTTCTCTGTTAGTTCATGTGAAGTCTTTCTTGTTGAATTATAACTTCTTTTGTTCTTCAAAAGCATAATGCCAAAATCTGTATTTAATCTATTGTTATTCATGTTGTTGTTTTTTCTGCCATTTGATTTCAAATTTAAGATCAAATCTTCAAATTCCAAGTTAGAGTTGTTCTGTGAGGCTCTGAACCATACTCCGAACGTTTGCAAAAAGACTGCTTGTTTTGTTTTCAACCCTATTGAATGATGAGATCACTGTAACCATTTACAGATGGTGGCCTCCATAGAATTAAATTCAATTATTGATAAAATTTGAAGTAATGTTTTAGTTGTACAACTGTATGCAAGTTCTAAACAACTTATTTGAATGTTTGTGCTGACAAAGTGTACCAGTACACTGTTTAGACTTTACTTGTTAAGAAATAATGCATTTATGTTAACCATTTCTGTTTTCTAACAGAAAGTCGTCAACAATTACACATAAAATTCATATCCTACCACAAATATTTGTGTCAAATGAGTTTGACTTTGCTCTCCCTTACTATGGTTTGCATCATATAATGCATTGTTATCCATGTATTTCTGGTCGTCTGATTGAGCTGTCACTGTTTTGTACTCATACAGAGTTTGCAATTGCTATGCTATAAACGCTGACTTACCACATTGTTGCATCAATTTCTGCCAGCATAAGTCAATTTCTGGCCATATTGAGTTTGATACAGTTGATTGTTTTAAAAAGACCTCAGTGTATGTGTTTTCACACATATTGGGAAAATTGTGACACATTTTTTTAATATGAACGTAATGAAATGTTTAAATGTGTCTTTGTTATGAAAATTCAACAAATGCTTTCCTACAAATGCTTAATTTATTAAATTACGATCAAACTTGGTTTGATGAACATTTCTGAGATTATTGATAAAAATGCCTCTTGGTCAATTTTTGTCCAAATTTAGTCATCCTTTTATTCAAAATAAAGTTTTTGTTCAGAGGAGAACATCAAATTTAAGGTTATAACAAGGGGAAAAGCATAAACCTTATGGGAAGGGAATTTGGCTGAATTTAGACCCCTAAGAAAAATCACTGGATGTTTCTGATAAATCAATAAAATGCTATATGATTATTTAATGTATGAGTGTCAAACTGAACATTTATGAATTTCCATAAATTATTGGAATACAAATGGTGAACTCCAATTTTCTTAATATTATATATAAATAATAGTTAGGGGGCTGTAATGGAGTTGATTGGACAACATGTAATTTGCAATTACATGTACTAGTATTATGAAAGACATTTTTTAATGTTTTTACCATAGTTGATGGTTTACCAAGTGCATGATGTATAATTAGATGCCTGTGTTCACAGTAAATACTGTTTGGTGCAACAAATACTGGTATAAATATGGCAGGAGAAACAGAAACATTGTACAAAAATTTGAGATTGATTTATTTATAAACAGATTTTAGTGTGTTTACTTACCTAGTTTCTATGATCAATGGGTATGTATGATTGTATAACCTACACCACAAAATAACTTGTTCATGACACTTGTATATTTATTGACATTTGTTTTTGTTGTTTTTTAGCTCACCTGAGCACAATGTGCTCATGGTGAGCTTTTGTGATCGCTTTTTGTCCGTCGTTCATCGTCCGTTGTGGGGCGTCAACATTTGCCTTGTTAACTCTCTAGAGTCCACATTTATTGTCCAATCTTCATGAAATTTTGATCAGAAGATTGGTCTCAATGATATCTTGGATGAGTTCGAAAATAATTATGTTTGCTTGAAAAAAATGGTTCCAAGGGGCGGGGCATTTTTCCTTATATGGCTTTAGTAAAATCTTGTTAACACTCTAGAGGCCACATTTACTGTCCGATTTTCATGAAACTTGGTCAGAAGATTCATCCTGATAATATTTTGGAAGAGATCAAAAATGATGCCCATTGGTTGAAAAACATGGCTGCCAGGGAGCAAGGCATTTTTCCTTATATGGCTATAGTAAAACCTTGTTAACACTCTAGAGGCCACATTTATTTTCCGATCTTCGTGAAACTTGGCCAGATTTGTCCCAATAATATCTTGTTATCTCAGGTGAGCTACTTTGGGCCTTTCAGGCCCTCTTGTTTTTACAATATTATTGACATGATGTTTCAGTTTTGAATATTTTGCAAGGACCTATATCTTACTGATCATACCAGATACAAGATCAACCTTAATTTTGTAGGTATGACTAGTTTTGGTTTTATTTAATTTATCTCCATAATTATCTTAAAAATTATCAACGAAATTCATGGGATAAATGTCATCTTATTAGAAGTACATGTATATCAAAGATAACAGAATTCCTACAACACATTTGTTGTCTGAAGTATTCTGTACATATGTATTTGACTTAATTTTAACTTTCGATTTTTGTGTATTTTTAGCTCACCTGAGCACAACATGCTCATGGTGAGCTTTTGTGATCGCCTTTTGTCCGTCGTCCGTTGTCCGTTTTGCGACGTCAACATTTGCCTTGTTCACTCTCTAGAAGCCACATTTATTGTCCAATCTTCATGAAATTTGGTCAGAAGATTGGTCTTAATGATATCTTGGATGAGTTCGAAAATGGTTACGTTTGCTTAAAAAACATGGCTGCCAAGGGGTGGGGCATTTCTCCTTATATGGCTAGTATAATGACATTTTTGGCTCAGTTGTAATTTCTTGTGTAAATCTTTACTTATTGCTTTGTCACATTTGTTATCAGTTTGTAGCAAATTTATCTATAATGATAATGGGAACTATTACTGATAAGCCATCTTTGAGAAATTCCTTGCAGATATTGATCATTGCAGTGTGTAACTTTTTACCACTCAGCTTTCTTAGCCAGTTAGTGTCTGATACAGTTAGAAAACCTGCATTAGTTGCCCTAAACAAATTGATAATGACCACAGACAGACAGAATCATGATTCCTAGGTACTTTTTTTAATTACCCTCTCACTGTGCTCTATGCCAGAGGTTAATATCAGTGGTCAGTAATACAAGCTAGTTGAAGTGTTTGATATATTTTAATTTCACAGAAGGAGTATTTAATGCATGTTTTTAACAATTAACAAAAAAAAAGTAATTTAAATGGGAACTTCATATCAAAACAAGATTCCATAATAATTCACTCTATATAATCATATTTAAGATGTTAACACATATCAAATGGATACTCTATGAAAACAAGAAATAATTTCAATTATAAGTTTCTGGAGATAGAAATCAGAATCAGAATAACCTTCAAAGTCAAGATTTACCTTTCTTATTTGCAGAGTTCATTTATCAAGATTTAATCATTTTCAGGCTTTATGTATTAAAACGATGTCAGAAAATTGAAAATAAAACCGTAATGAATGATACACAATAATAATGAAATGAAATATAAAATCGATACATTTTCATATTTCTAAATTGTTTAGTGTAAAACAGCCTACTGTTGAATAATATGTTTATAAAATTATATTTAAGTAAACGGCAATACCTTTAGTTAATTGAATTACAACCAATCAGCAGGTGTCATCCTGACCGGAAATAAGCATTTGTCGAATAAAGTTTTTCCGCATTACATAAGTGCTCACAAAGAAACATAACCCGTAACCATCCCATGACCGGTTCACTTGCATTAGCAAACGAGACCGCAATACCACACTTGGATAGGGCAGTTGAGTTCGAAAATGGTTTGGATCAGTAAAAAAACATGGCCGCCAGGGGGTGTTCTTTTTCCTTATATTTATATAGTAAAAAAGCTTGTGAACACCCTAGAAGTCACATTTTTTGCCTAATCATCATGAAATTTTGTCAAAACATTAGCGATGTGGATGTCTTGGACGAGTTTGAAAATGGTCGTGATAAGTGGAAAAACATGGGCACCAGGTGGTGGGGCAATTTTCTCTATATGTATAAAGTGAAAACATGTGAATAGTCTAGAAGACACATTATCTTCCTGAAATTTGGACATATCTTGGAAGAGTTCAAAAATGGTTCAGGTCTGTTAAAAAAAACATGGCCGCCAGGGGGCCATTTGTTGTTCATTCTTCATGAAACTTGGTTAGAACATTATTGTGTTTCATTGATATCTTGGGCTGCAAAGAACAGGTCATTTCTTTTTATCTCAGGTGAGCGACTTTGGGCCTTTCAGGCCCTCTTGTTTTAGTCTGTGATATATATTTATTTGGTTATCAGGTCAGTATTATTTGAGAATATCAGAAAAAACACACATAAAGACTGCTTTTAAAAATTAAAGCAATTTGTTTGCCTATTGGTACACTACAACTTAAATGACAAAAATACTAAGTTAATAATAACCATGACATATTTGGGATTGAGCGTGAAACTGGTACATGTGTATTTAACTTATTTATTTGTTCATGTTGACTTTTTTTTAAATTTATTATATTATTACCAGTGTTACGTAAGTAAACTTCTAATTATAGTCAATCATTGCATTTATTTCATTAAAAAATGCGAACAAATGTCACCGCATTTGTTGTTTCTTGTCCTTACCATGTTTTATAAAGGAATTAATAGCAACACAACTCATCAACCAGTATTCTTCCATTAATGGGGAACAGTGTTCACAATAAAATCTACTAAAAGCACTCCTATATTAGCTTACCTGAGCCGAATGTGCTTTTGTGATCACCTTTTTTCATCATGGATGAACACTTTAATTCTAACTATCGTTTACCTGCTGTGTAGATTTTTACCAAATGCTGATCATGTTTTGCAAGAATTTTCAAATTGTCCGATGAATCAACAAGTTACAGTATTATGCCAAAATTTACCTTTGACACCATAAATATTAACTTTACCTTCGAGCAAGGAATAAAGGTCTTGCACCTGACACGCCCATAGGCAAATAGTGAACACTTTGGCTCAGAACATCATCAACTATCAGCTCATTTACACAGCAAGTCTTGAGGTCCCACCATTGGTCAAATCTTGATGAAACTTGGTGACTTTGTTGTTGTCTGCCATTAAGATAGTTATTCACAAATTTCTATCACAATATCACAATTTTTAAAAATATTTTTATATGTTCTTAATTTTTTAGTGATACCATTTTTCTAATGACTCTTACAGTGACCTTGACTCTACCCACCCTTGAAATACAAATGGGTTCAGTGCTTTACAACAAATAACGAGTTTCAATACACTGTTTTTGATAGAAGTGTTGGAGAACAAGTATTACAATTTTAACCTGATCACTGACAGTTTGAACGAAAAACTCTTACAAAAACATGTTTTTTAACTGAACGCAGAGGCTGATGACAATAAGTTTAAGATTAATTTTCTTTGAAAAACTGAGCTTGAACAGCAGTAATATCTTTCTTTCAATTTTTTTTATCAATTCCAAGAATCAACCAATAACTTTTTAAATAACCAAACAACTGTGCCAAAATTGTCTGTTGTAATGAGAAAATCAGAAAATACAACTGCGCATTTTCATTTATTAGTTTATTCACAACAATGTAAAGATATACTTATATCACATATCTCTTTGACACATTTTAGTTTCATCAACAACCAAAATAAATAAAATATTTTAAGATAATTTGAAATGTGATATCCCCTTCAGACTTCAAACACAAACATAAAATACCCACAAAAAGAATTATCACCCAAAAATGCAACAGTGTTTTTATATAGATACCAGTTGCACATACATTGCCAACCTTGGAATGACAGACATTATAAATTGTTAAATAAAAGATTAAATATGACAGAAAACAAAGAAATGACAAAAGAATCTGAAAATAATAATAAAACATTACCTATGTTATACCATACATACCTCATCTAACAACCATAAAGACCTGCTTATTACTGACAAACTCTAACAGGGAGAATACCATATCACAGATCTTTAACTTTCATAAATACATCTATACATACAACATGAATGTTCATTCGGAAGGACACATCAAGTGTTTCTGGTAAAAAGCAAAACCAATCAAAGGCAAATAAAACACAATTGTTCATTCAACATGAGACCTATTTAAACACATGGAATGGGCTTTGTTTCAAAACTTTCTTTTACCAAAAAGCTACTCAATATTAATAAAAACAAAAAGAGCGGTCTAAAATTGATGCTTAAATTCACTTTTAGGTCGCACATGTAAATATAACTGTTAAGAACACAAAATAATTTGATTTAATCCAACTATATGATGATCAAAACGGCCTTAGCAAAAAAAACAGAACAAAACATTCCAAAATATTCACATGTTCACAATTACAAACAAAGGAGAATGTTGGGACGATAACGCGATGAGTGGTTTCTATGGTTGCCATGTTAACTATGAGTCCGGGGCCTGCTCCTCACCCTGCGACGGCTCGTACTGTTGCAACTGAAAGCACACACGTCAAACACATGACTACATACATGAATATGGCCTAGAATTTGTAAAAGATGTCAAACAAGCATATGCATCATTGAAATGCTGTAGAGCCTGTATTCTGGGTAGAACCAGTAATCTTTAGATCTCCCTTTAAGACCCTGAGTGTTAATTCTCCCCATCCCATGGACCATTGGACCTGATTGAGAGCATTTCAATAAACCTTAGGTTTTTGATGCAATTGAGTTTAAATAAATAGGTGTTTAATTAACACTAAACAAGCATGTCTATAAATGGCATAGATGGTTTAAGTTCTATCAGCAGTTAACTAGGAGTAAATTCAGTCTCACATAGAGTTTAAGTGGGTTTTTACATAACATTGATAATATGGGGCTTAACCACAAGTACATCATGTAGTGTATGCACTGTTTAAATGTTTCATATTGTAACACTAGATGAACAACCTTGTGTTCACAGAACAAAAGTTACTGGAGTGTAGGTTCAAGATGGACTTGAGCCTTGTATTTCAGGAAATATTCATGAAAAATGTGGATCTGTTCAATCAAACACATAATTATAATAAACAATTATGAACTCCTCTTGGCAGATGTTTGCAACCTAATATAGAGATTGTTGACAAAACTCTAAATAAATTCATATTATTGTATCTTAAAATATAGCTATTGTTGAAATGATTTTCTGATTTATATGTAATCTCAGACAGTTGATCAGCTAAGGATGATCTTAATCCTGTTGCTAATCATGTGAACATAAAGTTAAAGGTAATTGAATGTACAGAAGTTTTGATCTGATGTTTAAAAACACGTATAACACTAAATTGTCATAAGATTTGCATAGTTTGGTTTTCATCTACAAAGTATTTAATACACCCTAGCCTGATCGAGTCACGAGTGTGTAGTTTGAACATGTGGTATTATCTGGTGCATGCATGATAATAAATGCGTAATATACACAAATATGCTGACTGCAGGTAATATTTTCATTACATGTACATATATGGGTACAAACAGCAAATTATAAAAGTTAATTTTACTTTTGACACAATAACAATTTTCACCTAATTAAAATAATTAAGTTACACAACATATGTTTATTGTACATCTGTTAAAATACAATCTGAATATTTTAATGATACAATCATATTTATTTTTATAAAACATTTAACATTGACAAATTCCATTTTTAAGTTGACTGTTCTACAATTTTACATATTAATCATTACTTTTCAATGCATTAAAAACACGTATTTCTCATTTTTGACAAGTATGTAAAAAACATGAAGGACCAACAAATGTTAATTCTTGTATGTAATACTTTTGAGTGTGTCTCTGACAGAACCGGCTAAATGAATGTGCATAAAGTATTTGCCAGTTTAGCCTGTGAAGTCTGCACATGTTAATCAGGTACAACACTTTCTGCCTAGAATGGATTTTGGGTTAAAAGAGACTTTCTTTAAATGAAAAATTTCCTTTAAGCGAACGGTCGTACAGGATAAGCATGAGCAGGCTGCACTGAATAATCTTGGAAAAAACTTTACGCAGATGCTTTAAGTCCAGTTTTCCCAAACAGTAACTAAATTGTGTATTTATGGCTGGCATAGATAGCCCAGTGGTTGATCATTTAATAGAACTTAAATTTACAACAATTTACTTAATACCCACATTCCCAACTACCACAAAAAGTATCTTGCTTTGAAATTAAATAGAAAATTCACTCCAAACAACTAAGGTATAAATTAAATATTAACAATAAAATAATATTAAAAAGGAATTACTTTCATATGAATAATCTTTTTTTCTTTGCATATATAAAGTATAGATGTTTATATGAAGAGCATACCATCCACAATTTGAGATAAAATCAAACCATATCAATTTTGAAATACAGTACCTAACTTCATAAATATGAAGCTAAAAGAATCACTCCAAACATACAAAATGCTTTCAGATGAAAAGAAAATTAAGATCAGAATTAAAACAAAATACATGTAAATAAACTAAAACAACATAAATCACAAATTCAGTTAATGATAATAATATCAAATGCTATCACATAACAAATCACTTGAAAAAACAAACTAAAGTACATTTTAAAAGTAAAATAACATGTATTAGTTTTATAATGAATCATTTTACAATCATAGTCAAAAGTATTTTTGTTTGCAAAACAAAAATAACTCAATAATTATAAACAATTAATGTGTCTACAGTTGAGAATTCAGTATAACCGTGAACTGACATTCCATGTAAGTTAAATACATGTACAAATACCGGTAATACAAAGACTGTTATTGAATATACCCGGTAACCTTGGATAACTGCCACAAATATCTTCCATAGAACCAGAATAAAAGGTGAAATAAATAACAACTGTTAGTGCGTATGGTCCTGGTAATGACTATCATTACTGTTCTAAGCAGTCCAGGTCCAGTTCAGTTAAGCCCTTGTCTTTTAAAACAATGAAAATTATGTTGCTCTCTCAAAACAAATCGAAAAGGAAAACACTGATAAGTTATCTTCAATAGATTTTCATAAAAAAATAAGATTATCAAGGTGTATTCAAAAATTCGTATCATGATGAAAAATTATAAAAAAGTAATGAATAGTTGTTAAAATTTATGTTGTCATGTTAAATCACCAAAATGGAATGTATGGTGGCTGATTTCTGCAGACTTTATTCTTAAATAAAGCAAAAACCAAATGCCAAGGCGCAGATTTTTTTTTGTCACATTTGGATTGATTATAGTCATTTTGGCTTCTAGAGTGTTCAAACACCAATACGCCAGACAACAAAATATTTTTTTCAAATGCAACAATAAGACACCCACAGTCCCAGACGACAAAACACAGGCTCAAAGTTGGTAGAAATCAGCCACAATAAGAATGCAAATATGCACAGAGCAAGGCAGACTACTGGTACGAGAGAGATTCTGAAAGAGAGGACATTTCACACACTGAATGGGAGTCTAATACTTAAATCAACTGAGCCTTGTTCTGGGGAAACTGGGCTAATTGCATGTGCAGTCTGCACAGGCTAATCTGGGACGACACATTCTGCTTAAATTTGATTTTTTCAATAAAGAGACTTCATTTAACACTTTACCACTTAGATATGTATTTTGACGTGTTTGTAGTCCCTAAGAAAGTTAAATTTAGTTTAAGACCTTTCTTACTAGATTCAAGTTTTTAAGGCTTTATTTCCAACTCTAAGATACTGATGAGAAGCAAACAGCATGAAAACCTGTACAGACTGCGAGTTACTCGCAGGCTGTTCTGGTTTTATGCTGGTTGCAAAAGCCCTTTCCACTTTGCTTGTTATGGTGGAAAGGGTTTAACGAAAAATACTATTAAAGCAGAAAGTGTTGTCCCTGATTAGACTTGCAGACTGAACAGGCAAATATGGAAAGACAATTTACACACTTGCATTAAGCCCAGTTTTCCCAGAACGAGGCTCAACTAATCTTACTTTCTTGGAAGTTGCGTGTTCTTGTCGAGCCTGTAGCTGTTTTCAGTGTAATGTTTACTGGTTATTAGGTGTCTTTGTTTATTGAGAATATAGTCAACACCGATATATACATTTTAATCATAAGTACAATTTTTCTTGTATAATAGAGATCATTCTTTGACAGTGCATAAGTTTTTGCAACTTTACACTAGCTATTGAATATGCATTCTTTACTGAAACATGCACACAACAAATCTATAAATCTTCAACATACAAGTACTCCTTTAAACTAGGTTCTACTATGATGCATGCTGAGGCAACTTTATAACAACCATTATTAAGCTAGCCAAGGCAGGGATGGAAATTAGTGGTTGCCCATGAATTTTGGCCTGGGCAACTCAAATTCAAACACTGGGCAACTTGCTTTTTATGCTTGAAACAATTCAGTACAATTAAACATTTAGTGAAATTGGTGACTGTGAATTAATAATAAGTTTAATAAAATTCATTTATCAAAGCTAATGAAATTATTTAACTCTGACTTATATTAGGACATAACACACAGAAAGTTTGTCAATTAAGCAATGCTGTTGTTAGTTATCTATTATTTCATTTAAAGAAAGTCTTATATACACATGACACTACATGTACATCGTACTGGGCTCTTTAGTCTTTAGCTGGGCAACCAAAATACTAAAGATGGTTGCCTGTGTGGGCAACCAATTGTAAAACATTAGTTTCCACTCCTGCAAGAAATTTATTTAATTAGCTCTGAAATCTTTTGTAAAGCTTTTCACTGATAACATTATAGATTCATCAAATTCCATACACATTGAAAGCATTTTTTAAATAATAAAAGAATCATTTAAGATTTGTCATACAGTAATGATACATCATTAACACATGCACACTTAAAACTAACCATATTTAAATCGTATTCATCTGATTGAAGCATTCATTTTATTCAGTGACAATATAAGTTGCAAAAACTCTGCCACACACTCTGTCAGTCAAAATCAAACAAACATTGTAGGTCAAATATATACATCAAGTATACTAAGCTTCCCTTACCTTTGCCCTATATTCCTGATTTTGTTCCTCCAGTTGCTCGCATTTCTGCCTAAGTTCGGTCACTTCCAGTTTGAGGGCCTCGACATCAGCAGTGTCAGGACCAGATGCACCGAGGTGCTGCTTCAGAAAACTGGGCACAGTTAAGAGGTGGAATAGTTTTAGTCATAAACGCAGAATTGTATCATGATACATTCTGACCTTTCTACTGAATAAAAAATAATATTTTTTAAACTATCCCGATTATGACCTCATGGTTTATTTAAAATGTATTTTAAGTGAAAAATCTTGCTATTTAGCCTATAAATATGGCTAAATAAACCTGATGAACTATGACCAGCGAAATTTTAGAAAAATTCTTACTGAGTGTTGCATTCAATAAACACATGTCCCCAGTGGAAGCCTTGTGTCTGTATTGATTCATTGTCCCAAATGATTAAGTCCAAAAAGGGGTAAATTTCAAGTTTGAAATGATGTCAGATGATGTGGGAGTATTGATAGTGTTCATAGATAACATCCATAAACTTAGTCGAGATATGCAGCAAGAGCTGTTGTGATGCTTGATCAAACTCATTATTTTGGTTAACCAAGAATCTGGACCTTCTGAATGACATGTGTAGTCGAAGTCTAAAAATAAGTAAATGTCAACGTCATAATGAGTAAAGATGATGTAGGTGTGTTGACAGAGTTCAGAGACATCATCCATGGAAGTTTTAAAGCTTTGTCAGAGGCACCATTATTGATGTAAAATGGCAAATCATATCATTATGGGTTTACCTAGAATTTAGACCTTCTGAATAAATGCAAAGAAGTTAAGTGTCAAGGACAAAATGAGGTAACCTGTTGAGGATGTCATGGATAACACCGATGCAGGTTTCAAAGTTTTGTAGCAAGCAGTTCTTATGTAAGATGACATGTTTCAATTTGGGTAAACCGACAGAAACATGAATGAACAAACGGACAGGCCAATCAAGATACGCCTTCCCGCATATGTAGTAGCTGGGGGCATTAAAAATAGAAGTAATGATTAGAATAATAAATTCAATAAACACATAAACCACTTTCAAGGATACTCTAAGGCATTGTTTGGCTTCTCTGGTTCTTCATACAGTCCAACAAGAACTGAAATCACAAGCAGTAACAGATGCATTATTGCACACAGTGCAACAATTATGAAATACAATTTATAAACAGTTAAAACACTTAACTGTAATGTTGGTTTGTTCAAGTATTTATATATTTGATGTTTATGCTATATTAAACAGTATAACAAACAGTCATATAAAAAAAACTGAACTGTAATGTTGGTTTGTTCCTGTATTTATATATTTGATGTTTATTTTATATTAAACAGTATTTCAAACAGTCATATCAAAAGGTCCGTTAAAATCAGACTACTCCAGAACTAAGTGCCCATAGTTGACCTATACCAGTTACTGACAACTGCCCTTATTGAATCAATGGCAGAAAAAGAGTGGCCTAACAAGTTTCAGTGTCTCTACCAGACATGGCAGTACATGATTTCTCAATATAAAAGGTTAAATTAAACAGATTCCATGAAAATGTATTGATATAAATGTCAAACAATAAGTGCATTGGGGAAATGTGAAAATTGTGAAATTCAGAGTCACCTTTGGTTAGTGCATCCAACACTCCGGCCTTCTCCAAGTACTTCCTGAATTCTTCTCTTTTAGAGTCAGCACCCTAGAAACAACATATCATCAAATCAATGTTTCATTACACAAGATGCAAAAATTTCAAATTAGACAATGAGTGACCGTAAGGATGTAAATAAATTGTTCATACAGACCATGCAATACAAAGTTCCAAGACTTTTTAAAGGAATGTCCATTCAAGGGAGTATTTGGACCATATGCTTTTCATGTGTTTGATGAAACCATGTGAAAGACAAGACAAAGCCACAGGAAATGAGCTTGGTCCTGCAACTTTTGAAATATACCGAACCTCATCAAATTCCATCAAAACCAGGCTTCGCGAAATTGGAAAAAATCGGCGATCATCCAAACAGGCATTTCACAAAATGTGCCGGTCCGAAGAAAATTTAGCCGGACCAAAAACAAACAGCAACACAACTATGTACATAAAAAAAAACGTTTTTCTCTGAATTCCGTAACGAAGCATGGAAAGCGTGTGTGTATTAAATTTCCGTTAAATGTTTCTTGGTAAATTTTAATAGAATTATATCGCGAAGAATGTGTGGGGTGTTGTGAAAACACGCTTAGCGGTTTTACTGACCTTGTGTAGACTGCGATGTTTCAACAAAAGGGATTAAAATGTGCGAAAGCAGTTGCCGATTTTGCGACTGAGTTTGAAGTAGGTGTTGTGTAACCAGTTGGCTTTGCTAATTGTACGTAACAAACTTATTGCAAACATGAAAACAATGAACGATTTCATTTTCATGATGTAGTAAGGGGTTTGCTCTTCGAATTTACAACTTTGAAAAAAATATGGTGTTTTTGCATTCATTTTAACATTTTGCCGGTCGCCAGGACCGACATTCTTGTTAAACCTGCCGGACCAAATGGAAATCTGCCGGTCATGACCGGCGGACCGGCACTTTCGCGAAGCCTGCAAAACTTTTTTTAAATCAAATAAAAGGGAATGATGTGAATTCTTTAATTCTAATCTACATAATGCAAACGGTTAAGAAATTCTTAGAATAATAAAATGAGGATTTATATTATTTTATTTGATAAGAATATGTAAGGTGACATGACATGACAACAGTACATTTTTCTGAATCGGTATGGAAGATCAACTGACCTGGCAAGCCAAAGTGTATTCCATGTGAACAAATCTTGAACTATGGATCCTGTGGTAACCTGTTTTTAGTTTAACACTGTGACAGTGTATACCATATTTTAAAGGTAAAGACATTGAGCGCAAATGAAAGATTGCCGACATCGTTCACAAGGATTGGATCACATATTGTTTTGATCATTGTTAACCTTTAGCTGCAATAATTAAACTCTCAGCTTTATAAACCAAAGGGTTGCTGAGAGTTGCAAGGCGCTGTCTATTGTTCAAAGGTGCAAAATTTCATTACCACTGCAAAGGCTAAGGAACACTGACACTGCATAAACTTATCAACGTTTACGTGTCTTAAGCACAAACTCATGCAAATTACTTTTTTATTCTTTTGTACGCTCTATCCACCATATTGCGGACTGTTGTAGTGTTGCCAACAAAACGTGTCGCTATGGGTTAGGTCGCATTACACCAATATTTTCCACAGTGTGATATTTGATGTACCCCCTGAGTCGATAACAAAGTTTTGAGTTGTCGAATATTTACACTGTTTAAAATTTCAAGATGAAAATGACAGCAAGAATAGTGTGTTAAAATATCGTGTTTTTTAGGCTGCATGCAAAGGATAACGTCTGTAGGCTGCCATTCAGGTAAACTTAATGTGTTTATGAAGTTTATTCATCGCTTTCCTTAATTGACAACGAACAACGTCTGTTAAGTGATGTGCACGAAACCTGTGCGCAGATTTGCGATTGTGTTTATAAAGAAGTGCATATGGACTCACAGAGCTGCCATAGCAAAAATCATCTAAGGCTCTGGGAATACATTTATATGAACATTGTTTACCTTGCACAATAATTAATATGTTAAATGTGAAGAAACAAACGGTTATCAAATTTCATAAATAAATCAAGCAATGAATTTTAAGATGGTGTTTATTTAAATGGCTGTTCAAGGTTTGTCACTGCATTATCCACGTAATTCGTATGGTAAAAATCATTCGAAAAAAAATTCGGGGCAATTGCACTTTACAGGTACGCAACACTTAACACCAAACAGCGTACCCTAACCCTTAACACATTACTAATGCAACACCTGATAATCCTTTTTATCCAATATATTTCCTAAGTATCGGGGGCTACCGCCCCAAAATGCCCACTTTGTCGATAGTGATAAACAACTGCGTACCGGTAAAGTGCAATCTAGCCTAATTTTCCTCCCTTCGGACTTCATTTCAATCACACCCCTGTATCTATAGATATATCAGCATATATATAAACTGAAAACAAGTCTATTACTAATGACATGTGCTACACTTATTAAGTTTTGACTGAGGCTAGAAAACAAGAATGAACATGCGCTTTAACCGATAGAAAGCAATTTATTTACGAAGCAGAATTTATTTCTGGACAAACTAACTCATATTTAAAAAAAGAATTAAAGAAATAATTATAAATGAATAAGAGAATTAACAGTTAAGAGACACTCATAAGAATTATCATTTTCTGGCAAAATGTCCGAATAATTTATCCGAAATTGATCAATTTAATGTTTTTTTGGTAGTTCTGTGTTTATTTTTCTTAAACACTTTAAGAACAATACAACAAACACAACAGTATTTCCATTTGTAGAACACTCACCCTGTATGCTGTCATGATTGTAGTGTGTTGTTGTTTATTAATTATACGAATAAATTAAATAAATTGTCGTCTGGCAGGAAGTCTGCGTATGTTTGGAGCACCTGCTGAGTTGCTAGATAAATTGCGCATGCGCGTAATTCATGAGGCGAAAAAACAATCTCTCACGTGCAATGAATGTAATGTAACCGTCTAGCAAGAATTTTGTCAAAAAAACTACACAATTTATGAGCACTCTTGATCAGCAGACGATATGGAAGACTCAAATTCAATAAGCAAATCATAATAGTGTTTATTTGAAGAATCCCAGTAGATATGATCAATCAGCAGAAGTACCACTTGACCATCCGTGTTTATATAAAAAGTATTTTATCACATTTTCAACGCGACATTGACGGTATAACACCTTATGAAATATACTAGCCTGTATTCAACACTGTGGGATATACCTGTCGCGTGCACGGACTATTTTTTACTTTACCACTAAATGATTTTTCATAAGAAATAAAGTCGAGAAAACTTTAGCTTCAAAATTATACGACCTTCAACCTTTAAATCTAGTCATTTGACATAAATTTTCGCCATCCGTATAATGATGAATCAGCTGAAAATGACACTTATTGCATCATTCCCCCCCCCCCAAAAAAAAAAAATTGACTATTTATTATAAACGCAACTTAATTCACATGTACATGTACTGTATATCGACATATTTGAATTGTCAATTTATCACAGTTTTCTTATTTCGTGTAATGTGCATTGTTTATAACCCATGCATATACTTTTGAGATTTAAGAATGTACAACAAGCCATACAAATATCGCACACTTCATAAATAATCTGCAATATTTGCTTTCCGATTTAATTCACGTTAGGCATAGAGCTGTGTAAAGTATAAGATGGTAAAAATAGCACCACACTGGAATTTGGAACGTCCCATTTTGTACACGGGTATTATCCACTCATTTATTTGTTGTGAAATGGAATGTTTTCATTCTTTGTGTATTTATATATAATAAATTATTATATTATTATTTATATATTAAATTATTTTCTTGTTCAATAAGCGCACTTTACCATAGACAAATAAAAAAAGTGTACAAGTTTAAACATAATTAGATCTATGTTTGTATGCAGACATCTGCAAATGCAACCGAGTTTACCAACGGCTATTATTTGATAAACTGCTCCGGTTCATTTTAACAGCAGTTATGTAGAGTACATGACGTAGCGTGTAACGAAGAAGAAAGTTTATTGAGTTCGTAAACTCATTTGAATATAGTGATAGGAAGGCATAAGGGTCTTTATTTACATCATTTTGTCAGGAAGCAATCGCCGCCATATTGGATTTTGATCATTTTCTTTCGAAAATAAACTGAATTATAGTATAGTTAAAATCTTCATTTTGCGGTCGTAATGTGTTACAATTCGGATACTGCTTAAAATTGAATCGAGGCATATGTAGTTCTTCTTGAATGCTCTGAGCTTTTATGAGTACATACGTACAGCTCATAGGACCCGGAGGGTCAATAGCTGGGAGTTGGATTATTGCAACTAGAGGCATATGGTGATATTTTTACTTGTTTTACAGTTTGTGTGTGAATTTTTTAAAGACTATTTTGCGTACCAGAACAAATACATTTATATCACTACGCATGGTTACATTCGTTAGATTTTAAGCGCTTTTAAGACTGAATTAAAATTATTGTTAAGGTAATTAGATCTATTTATGTTAAATGTCACGTTGAAAAAAATCAAATGGGATAAATAGAATAATAGGATTAGCGTTGAATACAGAGAAGTTTATGTTGCTCGGCTCGAACACCGAAGGCTCGCGCTCACGGCGTTCTAAGCCTCGCAACATAAACTTCTCTGTATTCAACGCTAACCTAGTGTTCTCTATTTATTTTATGTCTATTATACAGTTAGTTATCCTTGTAATGTCACAAAATTTTACGATACCAACAGAACTGTCCAAATTATTCAATCGTATCAAGTGTGTTACGCTTTATAATTTTCAGGTTTTTAAATCGTCAAAAGATGCATATAATGGATATTTTAGAGCATGGTAAATAATCAGTATTACTGTTTCCTCACAAACTGTGAAATATCATAACAAAATTGATAACTGGCAAATCTGAATTATTTTTTCAATTTATCGAAACGTGAAAAGATCCCTTTAATGCATTTACATTTTTTAATCAGAGATCTATTATTAAACATGCATATTTATATTTTCGTTTTAAAAACAAAGTTTTTTATTTTAAAATATACACCTATAATGGAAGAAATGTATTTTTCTGAATGTTTCCTTCAATACTCAGCATGCACAAATGCGCATTTGATATGTAATTTGCGTTTAAAAAATACTTACACAATTAATACACTTTTTCAGTAAAGTATAAACAGTATATTTTTAAGTGAATCCATACACTTTTTAGTAAAAACTGTCGTTGAAGTACGATTTCACATTAAGTATATATTGCCATTACTGTCTCCTTTTATGGGAATTAAACACACTTTTTTCAAGGAGTTTGTTGACAGAATCTTTGTTGTTACGTTGAAACAAATAAGTAAAAGTCTCAAAGCTTATCTTATAAACTCCTCTTGATAACATTTATTTCAAAGAAAGGTTCTATTTCTATATATAGCTAAATTAGCAATCAAGCTGGTATTAATTTGTAGAGGATTGCATGTTAGTGTATTCAATACAGATTAGATTATATACCAAGGATTAGAAAATAAGTGTGGGTGAGTTCATGAACGTGCATGTATTGGACACTTACCTGAAATTCTATTCATTCCAATATTGATTTTGATGTGTTGGTGTTAATTATAAATGATAAACCAGAGATGTGTTCGTCAGAAACACAACAATGCCCACTACTGCGGCGCTTTGAAATAAAATTTCTATTTATCATTTGGCAGGTATAGAAATCATCTCCCTTTAAACGAACCGGGCAGGAGGGGGGGGGGGGGGGGGATAGTCTGTAGACAGTCAAAAATGACCACCAAGTCAGACATCACTGACAACCAAGGCCTGTGGTTTTATCAAAGAGATCATAGCCAGAGTTCATCATGTATCTATGGACATAAGTTCACAGGTATGTAATGAACCCTACCATTCACAAATTAGTACAGGAAAGAAATGATAATTATATCATTTTAAAAAACCTTTGACAAATCAATCATTTGAGTTATAAATAATCAAAATAAAAAATCTGTACAGTAACTATGAAAAGAACTTAAATTCTTGGTAAGGAAATATATAATCTGAGATTTATAACTATATAAATTACTTCCCTTGAAAATAATTGTTTCTAACAAATCTCTATTTTTTGTAGCAAATAATTAAAAGCCACTCGTGACTGTAGATTCACCACTCAAAATGTGCAGCTCCATGAGATACACATGCATGCCAAATATCAAGTTGCTATGCTCAATATTGAATAATTATCTCCCTTTAAAGCTTATTCCTTCCCTTGGATTTGGATTTTTGACCTTAGACCTTGAAGGATGACCTTAAACTTTTACCACGATGTGTTTGTCAGAAACACAATGCCGCCTACTGCGCCGCTTTGATTTATTTAACAAAAATATAACATTTGGCAGGTCAGACAATTATGTCCATTTAAAGCTTATTACTTCCCTTGGATTTGTTTTTTCGACCCTGTGACCTAGTTTTTGACCCGGCATGACCCATATTCGAACTTTACCTAGATATTGTCTAGATACAACTTCTGACTAAGTTTCGTAAAGATCGGACGAAAACTATTTGAATTAGAGAGCGGACACGAAAAGTGTAACAGACTGACAGACAGACTGACTGACAGACTGACTGACAGACTGAAGGACAGTGAGAAAACTATATACCCCCTATTCTTTGAAAGGGGGCATAAAAATGGCAGAAAACTGACAACACACTGTTAAAAGATGACATGATATTGTGAAAGAAACAATACTGTTCACAAAAGATTTGTCCAGTCAATGCTGAAATAAAGCTAAGTTTATTCCATTGGAGTTTACATTATACATTATTTTAACAATGCCCCCCCCCCCCCCTCCCCCTCTGATGATGGGAGCTAAATTCACACATACATTTCAATCATGCTTGTAAAGGCATAGACCTTTAACATCATATTTACATCATGACACGAGTCTCAAGTGCTATGGAGACAACATTTATTACATTTCAGTTATTTTGTAAGTTTATTCCAGTTATCTTGTTCATGTTTTATTTCAGTAAAATACTGGCATTAACTTTTATTTTTCTACAAATTAGAGGCATCTTTAACTTGTTGTAGGATATTGTGTAAGATAACGTTGATCAATTATTGAGCACTTATTTACTGATAAAAACCATCAGAGATAATAATGAAACAGTATTTAATTCACTGTTTTATTCATATCGAAAACAATGTTTTATAATTTGACAAGTATGGTTGTGTTTTTGATCAAGGATAGATGTGAAACTGTTGTTAAACAACATTACAAATCATTAAACAAATGTAACAGTTCAAAATTTTGGCTTGGCCAACGACTAGGTAACAAACATAAACATTCTATATTCTATTGGCTGGATTTAAATGACCAATCTATTACTAATGATACATTACCTCCAAGCAAATAATGAATACGCATACAAAACTGGAATTTCAGGTAAACAGTGTTTTCAATAAAATTTTGTGTTACTGGTTGATAGTTATTATGAATTTGTTCATTGTTCACAAGAAACCAAAAGGTGTGCCAGTTACATTTTAAAAATATGAAGTAAGTTGAAAACATTTAGCAGTATTTTTTCTTTTGTTGCAAAATGTTATTTTTTACCAAAAACTGTGTTGTTGCATAGAAACTTTAATGTTAAAATTAAAGAAATAAGTCAAATTTCCATTTTGAAGGTAACGAATTACAAATCAGTCAATTTAGAAAAACAGCACTAACCATACAGGGCAGTTAAAATAAGGAACAAAAACGTTTTCTTTCACTGCATACCTTCAAAATTGTGATTTATGGATGGCCAGATTAAGAAACAACCCTTTATGTTTAAGCAATATGTAAAATAATGAGTAAATTATTAACAATGTAAATGCAATAAATAATTAAAAAAATGTAGAAAGCTTCAAAAATTGCTGACAAAGAATATATATATATATGATGATAACAAAACCATTTAGCGATTTTTTTCTAAAATAATGGTTAATATGAACACAAAATATGCCAAACAGGCTAAATTCATCTATAAAACATTCTTCTTTATCCAGAAATCAAAACAAAAATCATATTTATTTCCAGGACCACAGAGCAAAAATGGGGAGGGGTATTGTTAAAAATGCAGCTGATAATTCTGATTATAAGATTGTCAATTAATAAAGCATTGCCCGCGCCCTTGCTGTTGGCTTGCGCAAGCGACCTCTGCTACTAACAGTCACAGCAGAAGTAGTACCAGCATCACTGTCTGAATTACCACTTTCTTCATTGTACTTCACAGTCTGCTTTCCCTGATTTCTTGTGCTGCGACCACCTCCCCTAGACCCGTTTTTCGATGCATAGTTGGCAGAAGACGGTTTCACGCGAGACCGTTTTCTTGGGGGACCAGAGTCACTGTTCTCACTGTCTTCTGAGCTCACTCGTCTCTGAGGGGGCACCTTTGAACCTCTAGTTCTTGGCACTGTCTCGTGAGGATCACTGTCCGACTCCCAACCTTCCTCAGAAACTATGGAAATCTCTGAATCAGACTGCGTCTGTTCAATGTCAGATTGTTCAGATTCAGAATTCTTGTAATCTCTGGCTGTCCTGCCACCTCGTCCCCCTTTTTGTCCATTTTGAGCAACTTTCTTCTTGTTTTTCACGTACCTTCCCTTTGCCTGCTTGCCCTTTTTCCTACCAGGTCTACCTTTTCTGGCCACAGGTTTAGAGTCACTCTCCTCAGATTCACTAGACTCTACTGATTCACTATCCTCCTCATCATCATCCTCCACATCATCAATATCTTCTCTACCACTTTGAGAAAACTGTTTTGAGGTAACTGCAGTGCGTACATCTTCTATCTCAGTATCACTACCACTAGATTCCTGAGCAATGGTCACTGCCTGTTTGTTTGAGCATGTTGGTTTCTGAGATCGTGAGTGTTTTGCCCTGTCAGATATCACAGATTCATTATCCTCATCTTCCTCATCAGACATGAATCCTTCATTGGTGTATTTCTTCATCTTGATGGTTCCTGTCCGGGCCCTTGTAGAGTAGCCAGACTGAGAAGTCTCATCTGCACCTTGATCTGATGTCAATCGTTTTCTCGCACCTGTACAATGTCAGTGAAAGTAATGAGTCCTGGTGCATTCACATTTTGTCTAGAAATTGTTTCAGTATGGTCAAAAAGTCATACTCCCATTTAAGTATAACCAGGATTTTTTAGTAAAATTTGTAGGTGAAATTCCCTGCAGGTGAAATTCCCCATTCCCTTTGTAAATATAATAATGATAACACTTTTATTCTCAATTTTAAAGATAATCGTTAGCAGAAAATCAACACAACACTAATTTCCCAATTTTAGTCAAAACAAAGCTATTTTTTGAAATCCCCAGGGCTGCAGCCCCATTTCCAAAATTGTGGGAAAAAAGGTATAACAATGGTTATCTTGCTTCTTAAGCACAGCCCTTATTACCTCAAAGTAGTATCCCAATTAATAAAGTTAATAAAAACATTTCTTTTGAAATAATGCTTAATTCTGAATTAATACTTAACATTTCACTAATGGATATTTTTAATACCATAGTTGAAAGGCAGTGGAAAACTTATTCATGAACAAGAGCTGTCACCATAGAATGACTTATGCCCCCTATAAACGCTTGATAGAAGTTATGAGCTTTTTCCGAAACCTAAACGCAGATTTCAAAACCTAAATGCGGACCCTAAGTTCAAGGTCAAGGTCACAGGGGTCAAAATTTGTGTGCGTATGGAAAGGCCTTGTCCATATACACATGCATACCAAATATGAAGGTTATACCTCAAGGGACATAGAAGTTATGAGTATTTTTCAAAACCTAAACGCAGATTTCGAAACCTAAACGCGGACCCTAACTTCAAGGTCAAGGTCACAGGATTAAAAAAAAATGTGCGTATGGAAAGGCCTTGTCCATCTACACATGCATACCAAATATGAAGGTTATATCTCGAGGGACATAGAAGTTATGAGCATTTTTCGAAACCTAAACGCAGATTTCGAAACCTAAACGCCGACCCTAAGTTCAAGGTCAAGGGGTAATAATGTGTGTGCTTATGGAAATGCCTTGCCCATAAACACATGCATACCAAAGATGAAGGTTATATCTACAGGGACATAGAAGTTATGAGCATTTTTCGAAACCTAAATGCAGATTTCGAAACCTAAGCGCAGACCCTAAGTTAAAGGTCAAGGTCACAGGGGTAAAAATTTGTGTGCATATGGAAAGGCCTTGTCCATATACACATGCATACACAATATGAAGGTTATATCTCAAGGGACATAGAAGTTATGAGCATTTTTCGAAACCTAAACCCAGATTTCGAAACCTAAACGCCGACCCTAAGTTCAAGGTCAAGGGGTAAAAATGTGTGTGCTTATGGAAATGCCTTGTCCATATACACATGCATACCAAAGATGAAGGTTATATCTACAGGGACATAGAAGTTATGAGCATTTTTCGAAACCTAAATGCAGATTTCGAAACCTAAGCGCGGACCCTAAGTTAAAGGTCAAGGTCACAGGGGTAAAAATTTGTGTGAGTATGGAAAGGCCTTGTCCATATACACATGCATACCAAATATGAAGGTTATATCTTAAGGGACACAGAAGAAATGAGCCTTTTTCGAAACCTAAACGCAGATTTTGAAACCTAAACCAAACCCTAAGTTCAAGGTCAAGGTCACAGGGGTAAAAATTTGTGTGCGTATGGAAAGGCCTTGTCCATATACACATGCATACCAAATATGCAGGTTATATCTCAAGGGACATAGAAGTTATAAGCATTTTTCGAAACCTAAACGCAGAATTTGAAATCTACACGCGGGACCGAAGTTCAAGGTCAAGGTCACAGGGGTAAAAAAATTTGTGCAAATGGGAAGGCCTTGTCCATATACACATGCATACCAAATATGAAGGTTATATCTCAAAGACAAAGAAGTTATGAGCATTTTTCGAAACCTAAACGCAGATTTTGAAACTTAAACGCGGACCCTAAGTTCAAGGTCAAGGTCACAGGGGTAAATTTTTTTGTGCGTATGCAAAGGACTTGTCCATATACACATGCATACCAAATATGAAGGTTATATCTCAAGGGACATAGAAGTTATGAGCATTTTGCGAAACCTAAACGCAAAGTGTGATGGAAAGACGGACGGACAGAAAGATGGACAAACAGACAGACGGACAGTCCGATCACTATATGCCCCCTTTTCTTTGAAAGGAGGCATACAAATAATTGAAACAATGCTTGAGTGGAACATTCAGTAAGTAAAACTTCCAAGTTGGCTGAAATAACCAATTACATAATTATCATCATTAATACGAAAATTGCACATGCTCAAATATTTTATATAAACTTTTGTATATCAAGTGAAGAATTTTTTACACTAACCGCATTTATACTTCACTTTTAAAATAACTTCAATCAAAACACAAAAGTATGAATACCTTTCTTCTTGGGGGAATTTCTCTTTGGCTCAACTTCAAAGTCATCGTCCGTGTAGTCTGGTTTTGGATCAGGAAAGTCTGGATTCTCCCCGTCACTGAACCTGTAGTCAGCATGGCGACGTACTGCTCTACGCACTGTCAAGTAGCAGCAATGGTTTGTGATTGGATTATGCGCATATTAGCCCCGCTCAGGGGAAATTCAGCTTAATCAAGAGCGTAAAGTTTTGTCCCTGATAAGCCTGTGCAATCGGCACAGGTTAATAAGGAACAACACTTTCTGCATAAATTGGATTTCATTCAAATTGACTTCTTTAAACAAAATGTTCTATAAAAGCAAAAAATGTTGACCATGATTTGTCTCTGCTACTACTACACCGGCTAAACTGGGATGACACGTAACGAAAATGCATTAACCTCAAACTTAAATATTACACCTGCCTTTTATTCAGGAAGTTCCACAACACAACACATATACTACAGATGAACACTGCTATTCTGAAGTAATTGC
Source organism: Dreissena polymorpha (assembly GCF_020536995.1). Lineage (NCBI taxonomy): Eukaryota > Metazoa > Mollusca > Bivalvia > Myida > Dreissenidae > Dreissena > Dreissena polymorpha. Next base: position 47,765,832 of record NC_068365.1, read on the forward strand.
AGGGACCGTCAAAAATAGTTTAAAATAAATAAGTTACCAATTGAGATTTTGTGTTGTTCTTATAATAAACTTACCATTAGATTTAATATTATGAAACAGGTTACATGCAACCATAGTTATATATCTGTACGCAGATATTAATATTCCTAAATTTAATATTGCAGAGACTGCAAACATCATTAAATTTTGCTGTTACCCAGTATTTAATGTAAATATTCAAAAAGTAAACTCAGACCAGTACAGAAAAATGACTTTTTGAGCACTTTGTGGGATAAGAATCTAACAAGAGCACCTCCTTGTGGGTGCAGACCGCTCATTTTTTTTTCTTTTTAAAGGTGTAGGGACCTATCTCAATTTCAATCACAAAAGAGGGAGGGGTGGAGTGGAGGGGGTTGTATAGTGTGGGGTGTGGTCATTTATTACATTATCTTCCAAAAATGCCCCAAAAATATTTATTTATTTTTTTTTGGGGGGGGGGGGGGGGATTCTTAGGGTGGGATGGTTGGACGGTATTTCAAAAATAAAATAATAAAAATAAATATTAGTGTTTTTAAACCATGTTTGTAAAAAACAAGAGATGTGTTTGTCAGAAACACAATGCCCTCTATTGCGCCGCTTTTTTTTTTTACTTTTGACCTTGACCTTAAACTTCCACCACTCAAAATGTGCAGCTTTATGAGAACATCGCTTTGAATTTTTTTTTTGACCTTTGACCTTGAAGGATGACCTTGACCTTGAAGGATGACCTTGAACTTTCACCACTCAAAATGTGCAGCTTCATGATAACGCCGCTTTGAATTTTTAAATATTTTTTTTAACACCTTTGACCTTGAAGGATGACCTTGACCTTGAAGGATAACCTTGACCTTCCACCACTCAAAATGTGCAGCTTCATGATAACGCCACTTTAAAATTATTTTTTTACCTTTGACCTTGATGGATGACCTTGACCTTGAAGAATGACCTTGACCTTGAACTTCCACCACTCAAAACAAATTTTTTAAATAAAATTCATTTTAATTATTAAATACTTACCTGTTATCGTATGCTTATACTTTCCAAGGGGAAATAACTCATCCGGAATTTTAACTGGGAATCCGCCACCTCAATACCGTAATACAGGCCAGGTTAAACATAGTGCAATGCAACCTAGCCAAAAATCGGTAACCAACCCTCAATATTCTTTCAATATATATACAAAAATATTAATCGAATAGCGGGGTGGGAGGTGGGACTTACCGATAACAGGTAAGTATTTAATAATTAAAATGAATTTTATTTAAAAAATTTGTTTTAATGTCATAAATACTGACCTGTTATCGTATGCTGATTTTGCAGCTGCGGTGGGAAGGTTCATATATATTTTCCCAACACAGTAGAACCCATAAACAGGGTTATCAGCAGGGATCATATTTTTGTCGGTTTTGTCGGTTCTAGACCGATTGAGGTCATGAAAGACCGATTGAAAATCCCAAACAGTCGGTCTGATTCTGTTTGCTAAAATTCCCACGTCATGAAATCGATTACACAGTGCACACCCTAATTACATTCTTATCTCGATTATGTGTGATAAACCATTCGCTGCAGTCTCTAAACCGGTCAGGACCAGATTTTTGCACGTCAGCCGACTAGTATCAGAGTATGGCCCCAAGCAGCGAAGATTCGCGCGGCTGTGTATTAGTCACGCGTGAATAACCCCGTGTCAATATCAATCGATAATTTCACTGGCTTATACCTAGCACAATCGGTCCGTAAGGTGTACTCGTCCAGGACACGGATTGTATACTAGAGTCCGTGTAAAGGATAAAATCGTTGACAGTTACTTCGGAGATACAAACCTCAATGTTATCCTCGTGGAAATTGTGCATTTCATGCATGATACAGTAAACTGTCATATAAACAAAGAAGAAAAACGGATATTCTGCAATAATTGTGGGCGGACCTTGTACACTGAAAGCACGCGCTGTAATTAAACAAAATATGCCGATACATTTTCCACTAGCGTAATAATTCGGCAATAAATAAATAAAAGTCGTGGATCTGATCGACAGAACAGCCGAAAGTTATTTTTATGGGCGGAACTTTACATTGTCTAAATCTTCAGTAAAAATCGTGTTAGAATCGAAATAATTCGTGTTCTTTATTGTTTGTTGTTGAATAACCCACGACCGAAAGTTTAGATGCGTGGTTTCAGATCATATAATCCCTACGCATCTTAACTATCGGCCGTGGGTTATTCGACTACAAACTATAACGTACATGAATTATTTCTTAAATATTTGGTTTTGTTATTGTCAGTAACAATCCTACGCACAGACATTTGTTGGGTTCAATGCATGTTTGTAAGCTATTATCGAATTGACAACGATTTAAAACATCGGTAGATTGACTTATAATATTGACAACGATGAAAAACAGTCAGATAAAACAGCACACGAAACAACCAATGTCAATGAAATAGCAAATGATAAAACAAAATGAGAAAACTCGTATGTTCCGTTTAAAAATAATGCCTAAGGGAATTTAACTTGTTCATTTATTATACCATCTTCATGAATAGCAAAATCAATGGCATATATTTTAACGTAATTTGTCATGATTTCGGATATAAATTTTCGGGCACTTTTCCCCATTTAAATCCGGACCGATTGATGTTGCGGGAAAATATGATCCCTGGTTTTCAGCTAATGATATCAAGTAATCTTCGTTAAAACTGGTATTAATTATGACTTCTCGGACAGAGTAATATGTCTATGTCGTAAAGAAGACACTACCGTTAGTGGAACCAAAACAAGCCCAAACATATACAAATTGTATTGTTGGCACTTCAGAAAACGAAGATAAAAAGATGACAAAGGTGGTAGGATTCCTCCAGTAACAGCTTAGAGCACGTCAAAAAGTGGGGTGTGATTAATATATGCCCACAAAACAGACAGAGCTCTTAATTCATGCGGTCAGATCCTAAAAAGGAATGAATCCTTAGATAGGATAAGAGTAACTTTCCTTAGTCGAGGTCTAACCCTGAGAAATAGAAGCCGCAGACACATCCCCCCCCCCCTTTTTTGGGCAAATGAAGAGTGTCTTTTGAGAACCTCGAATGGACTTCCGACTAACACTGCTGAGATAGAACTTCAAAGCCCTGATTGTCCAAAGAAGTTTATCCTCATCTTCATGACTACCAGTTTAAGAAAAAATTGGAAACTTGAAGGTAGAAGCCATATTGAGGACTTGATATTAAGCAAGGAATCCTGGCTGACACAACAAAGTGAAAACGACAATAGATCCAACTGAATTTGGTCGTATTCAACAGAAAAAGCATGAATTTCACTTCTCCGTATGGTAAAAGCCATAATAAGAAGGAAAACCGTCTTAAAATTATATTGGAACTGTTAATAAGCCTGATGAAAAAGGTTCATAGGGAGCTCATTAAGCATCCCAACATGTAACACAAGTAAAAACCGCTTAAGAAGGTAAAGGAACGAAAAACATAGTGTTGACGTTCCATAGTTTGGATCAGTTACAAAATAGGTAAGACAGCACAGAGTTGCGATGACTTACACAAAACAAGGTATACGAAAGCATAATCTCTATCCTTTGATGAAGAAAAGAACAAATTTCTTATCATCAAGAAAAAGATGAGAAAAACCTCTATGTATCTAGCAGAGTGATTAAGGTAATAACTATGCTCTCAAATACCCAGTAAAAAAAAGAATTTCCATAGAACCTTTATACAGTTCTGATGGAATTATCCTTGCACAAGTAACAAGGATTGAAACTCTAACAGAAAAACGTTCTTCTGTACAGATAACTAAAAGTTATTAATGGCCAGACATGTAGTGGCACATGTTTGGATCAGTAAAAATATGTCTCTCTGAGATATTATATTTGACCTGTGAAGAAGTTTCCTGAAAATAATTGTACAGGTGACTTAAAAGGTCGTAGAACCATAATCCCATGGTTCATTAAGTATATTACATAAAATTATGGCAAAAACTCAGTTATTGCAAAAACTCACCAAGAAGGCAAGATATTCCAGTTTATGTCAATGGACGAATGTATAACAATCGCACACCCTGCTGGATCGATTTCTGTGAACTGCATTATTGACGTTGTTCAGCATACCGGTATACACTGCGATATACGATCGCATAACGCTAATTACTAGCGTTTGATGATAAACAACATTCTTTGATATACTATGTACACCATGCAACTTCACTGCCGCGCATGCGCAATTACATTATTTGAACCCAACGGAAAAATAATTCGAAAGAAAGAACTGCAGGACAAAACGTCCAACAGGGTGTTGAGACGACCTGGTATGAGTAAGACGATAGAGAAAATTTGTTGTTCTTGCAAAGAACGAATAAGTTCCTGATTTCCAGTTACAAGGAGTGATAATATGATCACCTCCGTGTCTGTAAGTAAACCACGACTGATGTGTGATAGTTGAAACCATCACAAAGGAATCGTGAAAATGTGTTGTAAATGAAAAACAGCTAAAAAGAATTTTCGCTTTTCAAGATGTAGATGTGCAGGTGATATTAATTAGGATACCACATAATTGAGAAAATCAAGATACGTTGTTCTATGTGATCGTCCATAACCTTCTCTGCTCACATCTGCATAAGATGTAAGGAAGGTTGTGGTAGAATAAACTATATTCTTGCCAAGGTAATCTTCTAGTCTAGACACCACTGAATAGTGGTAAATATTGACATAAAGATGGAACTCTGTGTCATTGAATAATCCCAAGATTAATACAATTATCTTAAAAATAAAGCTGAAACGGACGTAAGAAAAGACGTCTCAGCAGAAACACCGGTGACCGGACTGGTAAATACCGACCGGTGACCGGAACCATTTGTCAAGGATGGGTGGGCAAAGAAACCACGGCAAGCCGAACTTTCCCACTCCAAACACACTTCAAAATTGGTAGAATAGGACAGTGTTTAACACTTATAAGTTTATGACCTATCGACAGAATATAGCCTCTTCTTGAACCAATAACAGGCGCCTTTAAAATCCTGGATAATACAGGTCGCGAAGTCATCGATTTGCGAAGTACGGAAATATGATTGACAGTGGTACCTCCGGAATCGGAGGTGTGATGGCAGAAAAAGGTGAAAACCCTAGGAGTAACCATAAGCGGGTCCACGCTTGCCGGTAGAATGCATGGAAGTCTTAAATTCTGACTTGATTAATACATTTACTTCAAGACTTCTAACCGGGACGAATTCCGAAAGGAATACGACCAGTTATAGAAAGACGGCCTGTTATGGCCAGAAGTGTAATAGAAGAATAACTTTAAGATGAGGTCCCTCCAGATCCTAGGATCTAAGATCTGAGTTCAATAGGTCCTAAGCCATCTACAAGACTGTAGCCGCTATGCGGTCAATCTGATAGGCCATCCTATGTATCAGAACTCTTGTTGATTCCAGTAGCTTGAAAATATGCACTGTCGTAGGAGCAATAGAAAAGCAGAAGTCGATACAAAATGTCGTCTTGCTAATCCTGCTAGCGTCATTAATGTGTCCCAACTGTTCCGTGACACTGACTGCAAAGTCTGTAGCCGACAGGTAAAGGCGGTTAAAACAATTCATCCCAAGGGTCTCGAACATAAATTAATAGAGGTCAAATAGTAATGTTCGACCTCAATGCTAGTCTCTGAGCCCACTTCAGCCGATCTATCTGCAAGACCAGTAGTCTGCATGCAAATAACAGATATAGCATGATTTGGTAACCGTCGCCAGTAGAACATCAGTATTGAAAAACACAAAAAGTCATGTAGATTGTTGAATCCATAAAATATAGTATTCAATACAATCATAGCCAAGGGTATACAACAGGGTAATGTAGACGATACCCGTGATACCAAAAATTGACCGATGAAAACACAGTGGAATACCGGTAATTGGTAACTGGTGACCGAACCAGACCGGTCAATGACCGGTAACTGTAGCCAGGTGAACGGACCAGTCATAATATGACCGGTGACGTTACCAGTTAAAGACCGAAAAATGGTGGAATCCATATGGTCTGATATCAATGTCAAGCACTGCTCGGAAAACGAGATCGTTCCAAAAAAAATCCAATCCGATGGCGATGAGACATCACTTATTCTGACCGGTGATCAATGATCGGTGATATGACCGATGAATGGTGAGTGATGTCCGGTGATCGGGACCAGTATAATATAACTGCGTCAGAATGGAAATATCTGGTGCAGAAGAATGACCATCCACAAAGTCATCTGATAATGTTAACCGGAAAACAACGGTAGATTGTCAGTATTAATAGGTATAAGTGTCCTTGTAGTCGTAGTGGAGAAAAGAACAGCTTATCCCGAAGCCTGAAAGTTAAACGAACTAGTGTTCGTATACAACTACGGCTCGGTGACTGCAACATGTGTGGATGCCATAAGAAAAACCATCACACGTGGAATGGAGACATGATATTCCTAAAGGAATAAAATGGAGAACGTTGATATGACCAGAAGATTCATTAACGCCTACGTGAGAAGTGGCGACATCCATATAACTGCGATGCCGAAATATTGTTCGGCTACGCTGGAAATATTGTCTTCTACAATATTGTCTCCGTGAGCATTGACGTGATCGCTTACGAGCGTATCAACGCCGAGAACTGCTCAATGAAGGAGAGGTATGTTCGATAACTATCCTGTTGTGCTCAATGAAGTCCGCTGATGTCTACGTGAAGGTTGACGACGTCCTCGTTTCCTGCGATGTTGAGATGTGGATCGGCTGCGATGAGACCGAGATCTTCTAGAATAACGTCTCCGTGAGTGACGACGTGATCGCTTACGAGAGCCGCGACGATGAGAACTGCTCGACGAAGAAGAGCATGTCCGATGTCTAATCCTTGATGAAGACGATGTATTCGATTACGAATAGGAGAATAATTCAATGAAGAAGACCAAGTTCTTCTTCTTGACCGGTGACTGGTGTTATCCGTGGCAGGCCTAACTGATGACTGTTGACCGGTGACCGGACCGGTGATCAATGACCGGACCGGTGACATGACCGGACCGGTGACATGACCGGTGATCAATGACCGGACCGGTGACATGACCGGTGACCGGTGATCAATGACCGGACCGGTGACATGACCGGTGACCGGACCGGTGATCAATAACCGGACCAGACCGGTGACCGGACCGGCCGGTCAGACGTCGATCAATGGTCCGTGATCAACGTCCCCGGTGACGTACCGGTCATATCATGACCAGTGTTGCCACCGGATAATGACCGTATGGCGGATGCCAAATGGTCCGGCATTGGTCGATGTCCATGACCAATGCCATCAGGCAAAGACCGGCTGACGGGTGTCGCCATATGGTCTGATGTTGACCGACTGTCTAAGAGACTTAGCATAGTACGGTCGCGATCGTGCCCGATACCCGGTGACTGATACTGCGACTATCATCCATGATCTGTGAAGTCACCGGGTATTTATCCACTCTTGTTTCTGCGACCATCATGTAGTCGAATATATGAAAAACAAGAGCAAAGCATATTCAACCATAAACTGGTCACAGACCAGATTATCATACGGCACATAAAATCATTATTTGACCATAATGAAAATTATAATAAAACTGCCGTAGATCATAAATTAAACAAAAGTTTAATTCAAAACAGATGAAAAATAAAATGACGATCAATAAGATTGTCATACGGAACGTTAAAATCATTATTGCACACGATGGCAAATGATAAACAATCTGTCAATAGAAGAACACGCTTTGCAAGATATCGTAACACATTAGAAGAACATGCTTTGCACGTTCTAGCAATGTATTAGAAGAGCACGTTTTGCACGTGGTCGTTCGCGCCCGAAAACACCCAGCAGGGTAGAAATAAACCATTGTTCCATAAAAACAAGCATGGCTTACGTTTTACAAATGAAACAAAATCCATTAAATCCACACAAATTAATCCGAATGAGAAATAAAAAGATAAATAACACAATTTATCTATTCAAAACCCCAATCAACTAAGTGAAAAACAATATTTTAATTCAGAGCCGTAAAAGATACGTATACACCTGGTTAATCCGGAAAGAATATTGAGGGTTGGTTACCGATTTTTGGCTAGGTTGCATTGCACTATGTTTAACCTGGCCTGTATTACGGTATTGAGGTGGCGGATTCCCAGTTAAAATTCCGGATGAGTTATTTCCCCTTGGAAAGTATAAGCATATGATAACAGGTCAGTATTTATGACATTAAAATGTGCAGCTTCATGAGATACACATGCATGCCAAATATCAAGTTGCTATCTTCAATATTAAAAAAGTTATGGCTAATGTTAAAGTTTTCGGACGGACAGACGCCATATATTTGACATTTGACCTTGAAGGATGACCTTGACCTTTCACCATTCAAAATGTTCAGCTCCATGAGATACACATGCATGCCAAATATCAAGTTGCTATCTTCAATATTGAAAAAGTTATGGCTAATGTTAAAGTTTTCGGACGGACAGACACCATAAATTTGACATTTGACCTTGAAGGATGACCTTGACCTTTCACCACTCAAAATGTGCAGCTCCATGAGATACACATGCATGCCAAATTTGAAGTTGCTATCTTAAAAAGTGAAAAGTTATGGCCAATGTTTAAGTTTTTTTCAGACGGACAGACAGACTGACTGACATACTGACGGACAGTTCATCTGCTATATGCCACCCTACCAGGGGCCTAAAAATTATTTTTTGGGGTGGGGGGTGGGTAAAGTGTGAGGGTGTGGTGGTCATTTATTAGATGATCTTTAATTAAAAAAAAATAATGGGGGGGGGGGGGATTCGGGGGGGGGGGGGGGAGGGGGGATTCGGGGGGGGGGGTTTCGGTGGAGTCTATTGTGGTATGTTAGGTAAGAATTGTTTTGTCAAAGTATCAATCAAATCTAATCATAAATAAAGAAGTTATGGCAATTTTAGCAAAATTTAATAATTTGACCTTGAGAGTCAAGGTCATTCAAAGGTCAAGGTAAAATTCAACTTGCCAGGTACAGTACCATCATGATAGCATGAAAGTATTTGAAGTTTAAAAGCAATAGACTTGATACTTTAAAGGTAAAGTGACGAAAACACAAAATGTAACCATATATTCAAAGTTACTAATTCAAAAAAGGGCCATAATTCGGTAAAAATGACAACCAGAGTTATGCAACTTGTCCTTTACTGTCCCCTTATGATAGTGTTCCAAGTATGAAAGCAATATCTATGATACTTTAGGGGTAAAGTGGACCAAAACACAAAACTTAACCAAATTTTCAAGTATAAAGGGCCCATAATTCTGTCAAAATACCAGTCAGAGTTACATAACTTTGCCTGCACAGTCCCCTTATGATAGTTAGTATGTGTTGCAAGTATGAAAGCAATAGCTTTGATACTTTAGGAAAAAAGTGGACCTAAACACAAAACTTAACCAAATTTTCAATTTTCTAAGTATAAAAAAGGCACATAATTCTGTCAAAATGCCAGTCAGAGTTACATAACTTTGCCTGCAAAGTCCCCTTATGATATTTAGTAAGTGTTGCAAGTATGAAAGCAATAGCTTTAATACTTAAGGAATAAAATGGACTTAAACACAAAACTTAACAAAAATTTTCAATTTTCTAAGTATAAAAAGGGCACATAATTCTGTCAAAATGCAAGCCAGAGTTATCTAACTTTGCCTGCCCAGTCCCCTCATGATAGTAAGTGTACCAGGTTTGAATGCAATAGCATTGATACTTTATTAGAAAAGTGGACCTAAACGCAAAACTTAACCGGACGCCGACGCCAAGGTGATGACAATAGCTCATAATTAAAAAAAAAAATTGATGAGCTAAAAATGCCCAAAACTGTACACCTAATTAATGCTTATTATTTACCCATGCACTGCATGACTTGGTAAGCTAGAAAACCATGGGAGGCCTAAAACATTATCTGGCAAGTCACGATACCTTTGAAATACATTAATGGCTAAGCTACAACTTTGAATTTTACATTCACATGGTGTAAAAACATCAGGTCTTTTTTCTTGATTTGGGGAAAGGGCCATGCCATGCATTTTGAGGAAAAAAATATCGACAAAATCAAAAAAATGGGAAGAAATTTCCAAAAGTAAGCTTGAAATTTGGTAAAAATTGCATAATTAGAAACTCTCTTCAGGGAAGGGTTCTTTCTCTTGGGGGGAGGGTCCTTTATAAGGCCCGTGCTAAAGAAGGAAAAGAGGCCCTGAAGATTGTACATTTTAATTAGAAATTGACATTATTTCAAGTAAGGAAAACTACACATAAATTCAAGAACAATGAATAATTAAAATATTGATTTGAAAACCAAATTTAAGATATTTATATTCATATTCAAAATTTAAATCAGGAATAGAAACTCACTCATATTAACACTTATTATGATCTGCATGTACACAACAAATAAGACTGAAAATCAAAAATCTCACCTCTCATGGGCCTTTTACGGCTGCCATTCGTTCTGGCTCCTTTTTCCGGTGAATGTGCAATAACATTGACATCAGAGTCATCATCGTCGCTGTGAGAGATTCCATTTGCCAGAGCCGAGTAACCACCAATAGCATGTGAACCTCTTGATTGGCGGCTGTGGGATAGACCGCTGCCAGTAGCGCTGTTTGTTTGACTGGAATGGTTGGAATGGCATACATAACTGGATATAAGAATGAAACAGTTTTGTATCATAACAGTTTTTTTTACAACACTGGCGCACAAACATTGTGTTCATAAAATATTATATATATATAATATGAAATTATATATTTATAATATTAATTTCTTATCCATGTCATGAATGATTTTAGGGGTTAAATAAGTGTTTTGTTTTGATAGCATCCACATTTTAAATAATATTATTGGTATACAACAAACATTATTACCACAGAGGCTCAAAGTAAACAGAACATAACAGTTTTATTGACAAATCTTTGACCCAGCAAAAAATATAGGGGCCAATGGCTCGTGGGCTCAATACTATAGCACACCAAGTGACAGCCTGGTCAGTATTGATTCAATAGCTGATTTGAATAAGTCCAAGAGTAGGTCAGTGCTTTGACATCATTCACACACATATCAAAGCTTTTTGTAAGACGCATTCTGATCTTTTTGTTTTACTGTGAGTTATCCATATAAGGACAGAAGAACGGAAAAACAAACAAACAGGCCAATTGCTATATGCCTCTCTGTACCAGTAGATGTCAATGGCATAAAAGTCCTGAACTATTGTTCAAAAACCTCATTATTAAAAAAGCATTTTTTTACACTTCAGTTTCAAGTGACCACCAGGTTCACAAGACACTCACTGGGGCTGATACTTGCGTCCACTCCTCTTCACCGCCTTCCTCCAGGTCTCAATCAGCTCCTTGATGCGCGAGTCAAACATGGCAGACAGTCGCAGGGTCATCGTGTAGATCCGCGAGCGCTTGTTTGTATTGTAGAGCTTTGAGTTGCTGAAGATGAGACTCATGTCACGCGCCAGTTGCGTAGGCTCCGAGTACTCTCCGCTGTCCAGTTTTTCACGCACAATGCCCAGGTCCATGGGGTTCTCTATCACTGCGTAGTAGTCCTGTACAAGAAGTATTCAGAAATGATGGACATTGGTAACTGGTTTTAATGTATTGTGGTCACATATTTTATCTTTAAGAAATTGTCTATGTGAGGCAATTGTTTGCTTTTGTAAGTGCATAAATGGTTTCAAAAGCTTTGAGTTTTATTAGATAATTTTTCTAATGGTTTATGTTTGTCCCAGCTATCTTATCTAATTATTTACATGACTCACAAAAGTTCGGACGCATTTTTGTATTATAGTTCCAATGTCCATCTATTTTGTGGTAACTGAAATATTTTTTTATTTAAGTGCAGTCTTGTGTTTTGTGGGGAAGCCAGAGTACCCCACCTGTCAGGAGTGGTGACCACCAACAAAACTCACTTGCCTCTGGGAAAGAGGATTGAAACTGGGTCATCTAGGTGTAGTGCGTAAACATTCAAATGACAAATAGATTTTTATTGACTGGTATACAATGATTAATTATTACAAGGACAAATACATAGTTGTTCATCGAACAACAAACAATGGTTATTCATTAAAAAATTAAAATAGTTGTTTATTGTCTGATAAACATTGATTAATCATTACAATCCCAGAGTTGTTTATTGACTTATAAAAATGATTAATTATTACCATTAGAAGGTTGTTTCTTGACTGATAACAATTATTATTAATTACAATGACAAACAATTGTTCATATATTGATAAACAATTCCTAAACACATGACAAATAGTTGTTTATTGACAGTAAACAAATGATCATAAACAAGAGATGTGTTCGTCGGAAACACAATGCCCCCTATTGTTGCGCCGCTTTGAAAAAAATAAAATAAATATTTGACCTTTGACCTTGAAGGATGACATTGACCTTGAACTTCCACCACTCAAAATGTGCAGCTTTATGAGAGCGCCGCTTTGAATTTTTTTTTAATCTTTGACCTTGAAGGATGACCTTGACCTTGAAGGATGACCTTGACCTTGAACTTCCAACACTCAAAATGTGCAGCTTCATGATAACGCCGCTTTGAAATTTTATATATATTTTTTTACCTTTGACCTTGAAGGATGACCTTGACCTTGAAGGATAACCTTGACCTTGAACTTCCACCACTCAAAATGTGCAGCTTCATGAGGATGCCGCTTTCAAATTATTATTTTTGACCTTTGACCTTGAAGGATGACCTTGACTTTGAAGGATGACCTTGACCTTATTCCAGTCAAAATGTGAGCTTCATGAGAACGCCGCTTTGAAATTTTTTAATTTTTTTACCTTTGACCTTGAAGGAATGACCTTGACCTTGAACTTCCACCACTCAAAATGTGCAGCTTTATGAGATACACATGAATGTTAAATATCAAGTTGCTATCCTTAATATTTAAAACATAATGTGTTTGTGAAACACAATGTCCCCCTATATGACGTCTGACCTTGAAGGATGACCTTGACCTTGACCCTTCACCACTCAAAATGTGCAGCTCCATGAGGTACAAATGCATTTCAAATATAAAATTGCTAGCTTAAATATTGCAGAAGTGACATAACATGAGCAATATTGACCCATATATTTGACCTTGAAGGATGACCTTGACCTTTCACCACTCAAAATGTGCAGCTCGATGAGATACACATGCATGCCAAATATCAAGTTGCTATCTTCAATATTGCAAAAGCATTCATAAAATAAGCGATTTGGGCCACATATATTTGACCTCTGACCTTGAAGAATGACCTTGACCTTAACCTTTCACCACTTAAAATGTGCAGCTCCATGAGATACACATGCATGCCAAATATCAAGTTGCTATCTTCAATATTGCAAAAGTACTCATAAAATGAGCGATTTTGGCCACATATATTTGACCTCTGACCTTGAAGGATGACCTTGACCTTTCACCACTCAAAATGTGCAGCTCCATGAGATACACATGCATGGCAAATATCAAGTTGCTATCTTGAATATTGAAATACTGCAAAAGTGTACATTAAATTAGCGATTTTGACCCATATATTTGACCTTTGACCTTGAAGGATGACCTTGACCTTGGGCTTTCACCACTCAAAATGTGAAGCTCCATGAGATACATATGCATGCCAAATATCAAGTTGCTATCTTCAATATTGCAAAAGTTATTGCAAATGTTAAAGTTGGCGCAAACAGACAGACAGACCAACCAACCAACCAACAGACAGGGCAAAAACAATATGTCCCCCACTACTATAGTGGGGGACATAAAAATATGGCCAATGTTAAAGTTTTCGGACGGACAGACGCCATATATTTGACATTTGACCTTAAAGGATGACCTTGACCTTCACCTTTCACTACTCAAAATGTTCAGCTCCATGAGATACACATGCATGCCGAATATCAAGTTGCTATCTTCAATATTGAAAAAGTTATGGCCAATGTTAAAGTTTTCGGACGGACAGACGCCATAAATTTGACATTTGACCTTGAAGGATGACCTTGACCTTTCACCACTCAAAATGTGCAGCTCCATGAGATACACATGCATGCCAAATACAAGTTGCTATCTTAAATAGTGAAAAAATGTTATGGCCAATGTTAAAGTTTTTTTCGGACGGACGGACAGACTGACATACACACATACTGACACACTGACATACTGACAGACAGTTAAACTGCTATATGCCACCCTACCGGGGGCATAAAAAGGAAATGTGGCCCTGAAAGTTGCTCACCCAGGTTTAAACACAATACGATTATGCAAGAATATTATGATGTATACATTTTGTATATGTTTGAAGTTAAGGCTGACCACTTCAAAACACAAAAAAATCTCTTATATCTAATCTGAAAAATTCCCCACCATACTTAAAACAGAATTGTTTGATCAAGGGCTTAATTCCCAGCCAAGCCACATTTTGAGTTGAGATTTGTGATGCAATAAATTCTTAAGCCATTTTCCTGTTAACCTTAATTCATTTTGGTAAAATACAGGCATAAGTGTGTGCTTTAGAACAGCAAAAAAGCTCACCCAGAAAAAAAGTGTAACAAATGATATGATAAATATAAACAAAAAACAAAACAATGTACCTTCTTCTTTATCTTGTTCTGAAATACATGGATTGTTATTATTTTTAGTTCAGCAAGGTTTTATTGGTAAAAACAATGACAGCATTCACATTCTTTTCAAAGCACTATTCCATTTATTTATTCATTTATTCCACTTAATTATTTGCCTAGGAAAACCACTGGAACAAAGCTCTAGTAGTAAAGCACATTGATATTTAAACACTATTAAATTATGTTGCTTCACCATTAATAAAGTTTGAATTAAATGAGTGGACAGGGCCAGACAGACAACCTGAAACTAGTATACCCTTCCTTAAAACTGTGTTATGGCGGGAGTATAATGATCCACAGACAACTGTTCCTAGGCATACTCACAGACAATGGTGGTGAGACAGACAACTGTTCCTAGGCATACTCACAGACAATGGTGGTGAGACAGACAAATGTTCCAAGGCATACTCACAGACAATGGTGGTGAGTCAGACAACTTGTTCCTAGGCATACTCACAGACAATGGTGGTAAGACAGACAACTGTTCCTAGGCATACTCACAGACAATGGTGGTGAGACAGACATATGATCCTTGTTCTGTGAAAACTGTACTTAAAACATATGCTTAAAGTTTTGTCCCAGATTAGCCTGTGCAGACTTTACAGGCTAATCTGGGACGACAATTTTCACACATGCATTAAGCCCAGTTTTGCACGAACAAGTCTTATATATTGATATATTATACAACTACTCAATATCCTGCCATATCTTACTGGGTAGTCGTCTATGCTGACAGCATGCCTGAAGGGCTCTGAGTCCTCACACTGTGTGATGGTCTCCAGCAGCTGTCGGCACTCTCTTCTCCAGCCGTCCGGGTCCAGTCCGAGACCAGACACACGACGCCGTCTGGACACACCTGATGTGCCAGGACCAGCATCGTCCTGTACATAGGGATGAGAACACATACAGCAAGAGGTAAGTGTCTAATTATTGTAAAAAAGTATTTGCTTTCTATTTAGTTTAGTTGGAATGTTAAGCTTTTTTAAACTGTATTTACGTAATATCATGGCAGTCTGTTAACTAGCTCACACTTTTCTTGAGATAGCTGGTTTCGGTTGCGTCCATAAAGTACATCACGCTCCAGAAGGGGGGAGGGGGTGTAAGAAAGTTTGACGGTTTGTGACAGGGGGTTTGGGGTCCGGCCATGTGTGACAACACACATTTATTTGTTTAAGTTTTATTTCAAGTTTTGTTTTTAGTAGAATTTTACAGCTTTACAAATAATTTTTCAAAATTTTGTGAAATATTGGGGTTAGTTTTATGTAAAAATAGCACGAGATGCGTATCTGCTGAATGTATTGTTCATGAATACTGTTGCTAGGAAAGCTTGTAGAAGCATTGTTTAATTATTAGCCTTGCTTTCCTCATGCCAGAACTAGTATTATTTCTATGTTGTCTGTTGCATAATTATGTCACTGAGCGAGATATTGGGAATTTAATTTTTACATAATACAGAACAATTAAACAAATATATTACATCATGCTTGAAAAAATATGATACCAAACCATTGTATTATCTAATAAATATCCACTTTCATTTGTCATCATATATTTAATCAAAATTACACCTACTTTAATATCTATTAGCGGCTCTTAGTTCTTTAAATCTGATCCCGCCCAGCCAGTGTGTCTAAAACCCATCCTGGCCGGGATAAAAGTTGAGTTCCTGTCACTATCAAAGCGTTTAGGGACACATGTCACTATCAGAAGCATAAAGGATAGTATCATAGGGTAAGGTAGATGGTAATGTTTATTTCAGGCCAGCTGGATTTTAATAGGCACCTTGGCTGAGCTTTTAATGCAGTTTAACAGTGAAATGTGTTATATTAAAGTTTAATAAGGCCTTAATTTAGAAACAAAATGTAAGAAAGTGTGAAATACTTAACAGGGGGGGGGGGGGGGGGGGGCAAGATTTGCGACAAGGGAAAGGGTGGTGGTGGATGCAAATGGTTAAAAGTTGCCTGACAGACCCCCTTATAGTCTAATTTAAATTGCTTGAGTAATTTGAAATAGTTCTCCTATATCCCCAAGACGTTTTATGCGGACTGATGGACACACCAACCAACAGACAGACTGACTCTAATACTCCCCTTTCACATTTGAGCATTGTTCTTGGCAAACTGGGCTTAATGCATGTGCATAAAGTACTGTCCCAATCCGCACAGGCTAATTCGGGACAGAGCAAAGAATTGATTTTCCTTTAGAAGCTTCTTCCTTAAAAGAAAAAAATCCATAAAAGCGGAAAGTGTCGTCCCTGATTTGTCTGTGCGGACTGCACAGGATAATCTGGGACCACACGTTACTTAATGCATTGTGCCCAGTTTTCCCTTAACGCGGCTCATTTTGTTCCCAAAGGTACAACCAATGCCCACAAGCCAAACAACTCACCCAATAGGTCAGCACATGGGGTAGCCACGAAGTGGCTTGGGACCTGTAAATAAACTCTGACTTAAACACATTCAACTTGCCTGACTGTGTTTGCTCCATGAGGTGCCTACCAACTCACCTGACTGTGTTTGCCTTGGGAGGTGCCTGGCGTGTCATACTCCTCTGTCTCGTCACCGCTGCCAGAGCTCCAGTGGATCTTGCGTCCGTGCACCAGGCTGTTGATCAGCTGACACGGGTCAGGGCTGTCCACATCACTGGAGGAGAGAAATAGTGGGGAGTCAAACCTTTACAGCTTAGATGCTCATTATAACGGCTTTGTAGTCCCTTACAAAATAAAATTAAATTGAAGACTTCTTATTTGATTCAGGTGTAAAAAATGCTTCATTTCATAAGATACTGATGAGCATCAAACATCATAAAACCTGAACAGACTGGGAGTTACTTACAAGCTGTTCTGGTTGTATGCTGGTTGCATATAGCCATTTTAATTTTGCTTTCAGAACTAAGAAACACAGCAAATAAATCACTTATCAATTATCAACACAAAACATGTTAATTTAAACATATATGCATTAAGTATTTTTTTAAGGAATTAAACAAAATTAAATGATATCAAATGTGTTAATAATACGGTTTGGTGGATTGTAGATATAGTGTACAGATGAAAAATTAATATCCCGAGAATAATCAGAATTATTTTCATTTCAAACACATTTTATCATACATTTTATCCTGTCAGCTCTATCTTATTTGACAGTCCCCACTTAGGCCATTAGAATATGTCGTAATAACAGATCTTACTGCTTGACGCTCTTTTGCGTACATTAGACTTTTGTTCCACTCACATAAATAAGGGATGAGGGTAATGGAGGGATATTCCACCACAAAAAATTGACACAGTTTGATCTTTGCAGAGACCTCCATTATTTGTATTTAAAGTATTCTATAAAATCGCAGCCATGCTATGAAGCATAAAAGCACCAACATCACATTGCACATAGCTCACCTTATGAATTTGAGCAGGGCATCACAGAGTATTTGAGCACTTTTCACAATCTGAGACTTGGGTTCATTGAACTTCTTGGCATTGGACTCGATGTACCGGAGATCAAACTGAAGGGACGTCACTCGTCTGAAAATGAGAACAAGAAACTGTATTCTTGTTTTCAATTAATGAATAGGAAGACAATCCCTTGCTGAGAGATTTTAAAGATCACTTTTAAGCGTTTAAGGTCCTTATTAACTTCTGTAACATACACTTGTTAAGTCACTCAATAAAGCAGGCACATGTCACATAAACTTAAATTGTTTAGTAGCATATTGAAACATGTAAACTTAATTTGTTGCATATCAATAGCCTCCTTTAAAGACCGCCTGCCCTCAGACAGAACCAGTAAAACTGCATGAAGGTAAGGCAAAGCATCCAGAATATTGGCGCTCATTGAGAGAAAAATGTTCAGGCCAAGAGCCTATTGTATTTAACTGGCCAGTAAATCAGAACCAGGACCATTTATAGTTGAAAGATAACAAGACTATGCAGCAACTGAGAACAGAACTGCTAAATCACTTATTGACACCTGAAAATTTAAGTGTTTTTTTTAACATAAGCACATACCTGTAAAACCTATTTTCAAGTCGTCGTTTTATTGTATTGAGATCCATGGGGTATTCTATAGTCACAGCATAACTTGGAAACGCATTTAAGTCCACTGGCGTGAGAAAAGGTTCTGCAATCGAATGACCCATCACCTGAAAATGAAGGTAAATACTTACTTTTTTATTAGTGAATGTTACCACCACTAAATGAATGGCCATAATATAAAGAAATTACAGCCAAATATATTCAAACAAAATTCAAGCTATTCAGTCAATTTTATTAACAAAACCTGCAATATTAATAAAACCAAAACAAAACTTGTAATTACTATTTTATCTTGTCATTAAAATATGCAGCTCTTATATTCAAGATACATTAGAGCCTGATATAATTCCATCTCTACTCAATAAATTTTCTGTCCATTTGCGTTTCAAGTTCAGTTCCAACCTGTTCCCAGGCCTGGACTATCCTGTCGCATTCTTGATCCATAGGACCCCCGGGCCACTCACTGGGGCGGGGCTTGTACATAAGGGACTTCAGTTCACTAGGGGTCACCAACACTCCTCCCCCTATCACTGACGGAGGACCTGGAGAATCCAACAGTATGTGCAGTGTGAAAACCAAACATATGTTTCTTGTGTGACCACCCTTCCTTTTTAACCCTTTACCACTCCAGTACGCACTTTGAATTGTTTGTAGTCCCTCAGAAAATAAAATTAAATTGAAGACCTTTCTTACTTGACTCAAATGTTAAAGGATTCATTTCCAATCGTTTGATACTGATGAACATCAAACAGAATACAACCTGAATAGACTGCAAGTTACACGCAGATTGTTCTGGTTTTATGCTGGTTGCATTAAGCCAATTTCACGTTGCTTCTGTGCGACTAAGGTTCAACTCCAGCTTGTTGCAATGACGTATAAGTTTTCACAGAAAATCTGGGTAGAGGCCCTACTCAAAATTAATGGGACCTTGGCAAGTGTACCCCTTCTTACTTACGTCCCTCAATTAATGATGTGTAAACTTTCAATCAAATTAACTTACTATTCTACACTATTATTCAATCATCGTAACTTGAATTATCAAGATCACCTGTTTAGCAATTAAACCATTTAAAGCCCAGAGTACATGCACAATGTTTGTGATATTGCAAAAAGCAATGTTTCATAAGTTAACAATTGATGAAGAAGAGTTTAGTAATGTATGGTAAAACAAAGATTGGTCTACTTTATATACCTCATGCATATCTTTCCATTTGATGCCTTTATTAAAAAAAACAACTAAGAAAACCAGGGCCAAATCAAACTATGTTTTTAATTTATAACAAGATTCAAACGATCCCTTAGTATCTAAATTAAATCTCTCTACACAGAAACAGGAGAAAATACAACAAGGGCTGTTTGTAAAACATGCATGCCCCCCATATGGGCTCTACGTTGTAGTGACAGCCATTGTGTGAATATGTTTTTTGTCACTGTGACCTTGACCTTTGACCTAGTGACCTAAAAATTTATAGGGGTCATCTGCCAGTCATGATCAATGTACCTATGAAGTTTTATGATCGTAGCCATTAGCGTTCTTGTGTTATCATCTGGAAACCATTTTACTATTTCAGGTCACCGTGACCTTGACCTTTGATATAGTGACCTGAAAATCAATAGGGGTCAACTGCGAGTCATGATCAATCTACCTATCAAGTTTCATGATCCTAGGCATAAGCGTTCTTGAGTTATCATCCAGAAACCATTTTACTATTTCGGGTCACCGTGACCTTGACCTTTGACCTGAAAATCAATAGGGGTCATCTGCGAGTCATGATCAATGTACCTATGAAGTTTCATGATCCTAGGCATAAGTGTTCTTGAGTTATCATCCAGAAACCATTTTACTATTTCGGGTCACCTAACCTTGACCTTTGACCTAGTAACCTGAAAATCAATAGGGGTCATCTGCCAGCCATTTTCAATCTACCTACGAAGTTTCATGATCCTAGGCATAAGTGTTCTTGAGTTATCATCTGGAAACCTTTTTACTATTTCGGGTCACTGTGACCTTGACCTTTGACATAGTTACATGAAAATCAATAGGGGTCATCTGCGAGTCATGATCAATCTACCTATCAAGTTTCATGATCCTAGGCCTAAGCGTTCTTGAGTTATCATCCGGAAACCATTTTACTATTTTGGATCACTGTGACCTTGACCTTTGACCTAGTGACCTGAAAATCAATAGGGGTCATCTGCAAGTTATGATCAATCTACCTATCAAGTTTCATGATCCTAGGCCTAAGCGTTCTTGAGTTAACATCCGAAAACCATTTTACTATTTCGGGTCACCTCGACCTTTGACCTAGTGACCTGAAAATCAATAGGGGTCATCTGCGAGTCATGATCAATGTACCTTTGAAGTTTCATGATCCTAGGCCCAAGCGTTCTTGAGTTATCATCTGGAAACCACCTGGTGGACGGACCGACAGACCGACCGACATGAGCAAAGCAATATACCCCCTCTTCTTCGAAGGGGGGCATAATAAATTCACAGATTTTTGTATGTTTATAGTAATGAGATTAAATGAGCACTTTTTTAAAAGCATAAAATTTGAAAATGTACTTATCAGCATTCAGCATTACAAAGTAATATTTTTAGTCTTTGTATTTATTACTGTATAATCTGCCAAATGTCATTACAAAGTGCAGAATTCACTCAAAAGGGAACATACATGCATAAAGAAAATGTATGACAAACAAATACATAATATTGCATGCTTCAATGAAAGTATGTAACAAAAACAAATTTAACAAATGAAAACAAAAACAATTAAATGCCTACAAGGTTCGTATTTCAACTTCGTGTTCAGGTTGTATAACCTTGGCCTTGCCTTGACCTTGTGCAAGTGACAGACAGAAAGAGGGTGGTTTCTGAATTGTGAAGTACTTGTCTTAGCAGATTTACAAGGTGTCTGTTTTTGACCTTTTGCATTTGACCTTGTGACCCTTTTGACCTGATAACTTTGATCTTTTCTACGTGACCTTGCATATGACCTTCGTTTTTCAGACAACAATTCTGCCTCTGTTTCCAAAGGAACCAAGTCCGTGTAAGGACATTCAGCCCTGTTGTCAAACTGTTTACATTCATCATCAGTTTGATGCGTAACATGGACCTGATATTTGGCAGTCTCCTGCCGAAAGAAAGCAGCAAGCTGAGCTTGGCTCTTGCTGGGTCTTCTGTCAGATGCTATATGAAACAGGGCAAAATTGTCTGGATCTTTGGCGTGTTTGTAAAGATCGGAAATGAAAGAATAGTCCTGCTTATGATGGTTGAAGAGTTTGCAACAAGATTCAATGAATTTCCCGATTAAGTCGTGAATAGAACCGGGGACTAGGTCTAGACTTCCTGTTAAAAATAAAACCAAAACAGAATGATAGTATGTTATACATATTTTCCATAGTAATTTATTACTATCATGCTTATTTTTTTACATGAGTTCTATATTACAAAAGCTGACACAAAACAATCTCACTCAATTACATATTTTTCAACATATTCCAATCAACTTGACAATGTAGACAATGAAGATGTAATGGTGATGATGATGATGAGGATAAGGATGGCAATCACAATTATAATGCATATGCAGACTTCCAAAACTCCGTCGGACCTACGGACATGTCCGAAACAAACAGTCAAGGGCCGATCAAAATTCTTAACTCATCCGCCCAAAATGCCCGACACTAATATTTTTGGGTTTTCCCAAGAAATTAAAAGTATTTATAGCCCATCGGCGAAATACTGCGGAATACGCACTTTGCCGATTTGGGGAAATACAAGATTTTGTGAAATTCCAGTGTATTTGTCGGTCAGTTAACCCGCTGTTGATTGGTCCAAAGTCTTCTTGTCAAAAATCGGAAATAATCTGTGCAAGTTCGGTGAAGAATGTTCGGTTTCCAGTCAACTTGTACCTAAGTCAACACGTACCTTAGTCAACTCATACCCGATTTGGTTAACTCGTACTTGAGTCATTTTTCTGGTTGGTCAACTTGTACCTTTTTAATTTTGTGTTATTTATGAAAAATTTGTGATGGGTGTTTGCATACATTAGATGTTTTTAAGTTTGTTGCAGGTTCGAGTTGACCAAATAAAGTTATATTTTGGCATAGACTTACATAACAGGTTGTCTTTAGGATTAAGTAAGATAACATTAACTAAATGAAATTTAAAAAAACGACATTAACAATATGATTTATTTTTATTATGAAATTATAGTAAAGCATAAAACACAACATACATACAAAGTACTTAAATATTAACAAATTTTGCATCGAATTGTGGTTCGTCCGAATCTTGAGTAGTCAATGATTTAATCAATTAATCAACACCTAAAATACTTAATCACACTTATTTGACATGGCTTGTTAATATCGTAATTTACTAATCTGCAGCTGTGGTAAATATTGAAAAACACATTACTCGATACTCGTCGCTGATATCTAAATTAATTTAATCTGCACCTTTGTACCTTTGTAAAAAGAAAGAACACCTTTGAGTAAAAACAAACGGGTTTATCGTGTATTTAGATGTTTTAATAAGATTTTATTGGACACATATATTATACATTTGTGTATAATAACATAAATTTGTTCACACAATTCAACAAACAAATTGTTCCATTACTCGAGAATAATTGAGATTATTGACTAAAAGCAAAAGGGATTTAATGAATATTTACGCTATATATTATATAAATGTAAATATCGTCAGTCATAAAAAAATATGCTTGTATTCCTCATTTTTACGCTTCCGTACGCTTCCGTGTAAGTCCGTTTCTCAAATGAAACTAATTAAAACATAATAAAGAAATTACTTACCAGATCTACAGTGTCTGTGTTGCCATCTATCATATTCGTCGCACATAATTGCATTAGACTCATCAGAAACTTTTGAAAACAAGGGCTGTTTGTAAAACATGCATGCCCCCCATATGGGCTGTCCGTTGTAGTGGCAGCCATTGTGTGAATACGATTTTTGTCACTGTGACCTTGACCTTGACCTTGGTCATCTGCGGGTCACGATCAATGTACCTATGAAGTGTCATGATCCTAGGCAAAAGCGTTCTTGAGTTATCATCCGAAAATCATTTTACTATTTCGGGTCACCGTGACCTTGACCTTTGACCTTGTGACCTCAAAATCAATAGGGGTCATCTGCAAGTCATGATTTCATGAGGAAGTGGATGTTAACAAACTTTGTTACTTTACTTTGTTACTCAAGTAATGTGATAAACTATTGACCTGAAAATCAATAGGGGTCATCTGCGAGTCATGATCAATCTACCCATGAAGTTTCATGATCCTAGGCGTATGCGTTCTTGAGTTATCATCCGGAAACCATTTTACTATTTCGGGTCACCGTGACCTTGACCTTTGACCTAGTGACCTCAAAATCAATAGGGGTCATCTGCAAGTCATGATCAATCTACCCATGAAGTTTCATGATCCTAGGCGTATGCGTTCTTGAGTTATCATTCAAAAACCATTTACTATTTCTGGTCACCGTGACCTTGACCTTTGACCTAGTGACCTCAAAATCAATAGGGGTCATCTGCGAGTCATGATCAATGTACCTATGAAGTTTCATGATCCTAGGCCCAAGCGTTCTTGAGTTATCGTCTGACAACCACCTGGTGGACGGACCGACCTACAGACCGACATGAGCAAAGCAATATACCCCCTCTTCTTCGAAGGGGGGCATAAAAAAATTATAACCTATATTTATATCAAAAGCATTAAAAAAAAACATATTTCACGTCTTTGATATATATAAATAATTTTTAGGAGGGTATGTGTTGACCAAATCGGGTACGAGTTGACTAGTGGGGGTACGTGTTGACCAAAAATCGGGTACGAGTTAACTAAATCGGGTACGAGTTGACCGAAGGTACGTGTTGACTTAGGTACGAGTTGACTAGCTTCGGAATGTTCTAGAAATACATTTGGTTCCCTGCATATTGTCGATGAGTAAATAAGTGCATGCTTCAAGCCGGGATTGGTACACTTTACCATCATTCGATCGACTTTGAGTTTAAACTAAAGTGGAAGTACAACAAAGCAACTGCTTGCAGTTATCAACGATATCGAGGAACACGAACAGGGTTTTACGGGAATTTATAACCAGGTGATTTCGTTTTCATTTTGCTTCTTTTGAATTAAGTAAATTTGTAGTAAATAAGTAAATATCAATAATGTGGAAGTTTTTTAACGTCCAAAACCGGTTGCATATGACGACTTTCAAACGCCCGTGAGCAAGTGGAAAAAATACGAGGATAAGCGCCCCCCCTCGTAAATTCGTTGAGTCTTGGAAGACAGACAGACCATGAATTTAAACAAATTACTTTGTTTCTCAAAACAATGTGCTTTAGAATAAACTGATGTTATCTTTTCCTTCCAGAGCAATTGCCCCAAGGAGCCAGAGCCTGGACACTCGCAGAACGATTAATAAGACTGGGAACAAGACAACAGTGAAGATGACATTAAGCTTTTAAATAGAAAGATACAGATAGTGACTTTAATAATGAGGAAGTGGATGTTAACAAACTTTGTTACTTTACTTTGTTACTCAAGTAATGTGATAAACTATTGACCTGAAAATCAATAGGGGTCATCTGCGAGTCATGATCAATGTACCTATGAAGTTTCATGATCCTAGGCGTAAGCGTTCTTGATTTATCATCCGGAAACCATTTTACTGATTCGAGCCATTGTGACCTTGACCTTTGACCTAGTGACCTGAAAATCAATAGGGGTCATCTGCGAGTCATGTTCTTGAGTTATCATCTGGAAACCATTTTACTGGTTAGTCACTGTGACCTTGACCTAGTGACCTGAAAATCAACAGGGGTCATCTGCGAGTCATTATCAATGTAACTATGAAGTTTCATGATTCTAGGGGTAAGTGTTCTTGAGTTATCATCTGGATACCATCTGGTGGACGGACCGCCCGACCGACATGAGCAAAACAATATACCCCCTCTTCTTCGAAGGGGAGCATAAAAATAAAATGATAAAGCAATATTTATGTATTTCTATTTATTTACATTTTTCTCAGTTTTGTATGAAATTTCACGTATGTTCTTTGGTCTGACAGAATAACCTAAGGTCTGACGGAAAATTCTGACCAGTCAGACCAAATGTCTGACTGAAGCCTGTTGAGTTTTGGGAAGTCTGCATATGAGCATGATGGCACATTAACCCGCATCATTAAAAAATGTGTCTCAAGCCATATGCGACCAACCAAGTTCATGCCATCCTACACAGTCTGATCAGGAGCTATCTGTCCCTGTATTATTCCAGAAAGGCACCTTACATAACTTCATAAAGAGAAGGTAGCTCCTTACCAGTTAGCACTGATCAGACAGGTCTGGACCTACCCAGGCCACATATGGCTTATGATCCATTTTTGCATGACACTGCTCCAATATGGACACACATGTACACTTACGTCTCTCATCCACTGGTTCAAGGTCCCAAGGGCTTAAGAACTCTTTGTCAGTACTGTCCCATCTGAAATTTCAAACCATTAACATGATCATAATATAAATTACAATAAAACTTTGATACAGCGAGGTTGCAAATGGATGACAAAAGTCATCAAATTTTTTAAGGTCTCAAGTAATTAAGGTTTCCAAACAAGATGCGTTTGTGAAACACAATGTCCCCCTATATGACGTTTGACCTTGTAGGATGACCTTGACCTTGTAGGATGACCTTGACCTTGACCCTTCACCACTCAAAGTGTGCAGCTCCATGAGATACACATGCGTTTCAATTATAAAATTGCTAGCTTCAATATTGCAGAAGTGACATAACATGAGCAATTTTGACCCATATATTTGACCTTGAAGGATGACCTTGACCTTTCACCACTAAAAATGTGCAGCTCCAGGAGATACACATGCATGCCAAATATCAAGTTGCTATCTTCAATATTGCAAAAGTATTCAGAAAATTAGCGATTTGGGCCACATATATTTGACCTCTGACCTTGAAGGATGACCTTGACCTTGACCTTTCACCACTCTAAATGTGCAGCTCCATGAGATACACATGCATGCCAAATATCAAGTTGCTATCTTCAATATTGCAAAAGTACTCATAAAATGAGCGATTTTGGCCACATATATTTGACATCTGACCTTGAAGGATGACCTTGACCTTTCACCACTTAAAATGTGCAGCTCCATGAGATACACATGCATGCCAAATATCAAGTTGCTATCTTGAATATTGAAATACTGCAAAAGTGTACATTAAATGAGCGATTTTGACCCATATATTTGACCTTTGACCTTGAAGGATGACCTTGACCTTGACCTTTCACCACTCAAAATGTGCAGCTCCATGAGATACATATGCATGCCAAATATCAAGTTGCTATCTTCAATATTGCAAAAGTTATTGCAAATGTTAAAGTTGGCGCAAACCAACCAACCAACCAACAGACCAACCAACAGACCAACAGACCAACAGACAAGGCAAAAACAATATGTCCCCCACTACTATAGTGGGGGACATAAAAATGCAGGTCTATCAACTATGTTTGTATAAAAAACTAACTGTAAATCAAACAATTTGTTCAACTTATTTATTCAGCACATTCATAATTACAAACAAACAGTCATATATGTAGCAAAAAGTCATTTGTAAATCAATTGATAATTTTTTTATCATTTTCTTTAAAGGAAACTAATTAGAACAGTAACACAGCATGTACATTCACAACCATAACAACAAATGGCATTCATGTACATTGCATGGTTACTAGAGTCATATATGTCAAATTCAACAATACAAAAAGTCAGTCATCAACGTTTATTTTCATTAATCAATCCTTCACACACTTCTTAAATCAAAAGAAAGCAATGTTGCAGATTATTTTGTCAATGGTCTTTGCCTCTAACTTTTTTTTACCCTTGTTTTAATAGGCACAGAAGGGGTTTATTTCAGTTCAGATGGCGCAGACAAACTAGGAGATTTTCAGACATTCACAATTTTAAATGACATGGAACAGAGGCCCCTATTTTACATAAATAGTTAAGCCAGTTTTAATATCTGGCTTAAGTCACTTATTTCATTGATTCATGTGCAGCTTTGTACACTTATTAACATTGGCAATATAAAACCAAATTTGGTACACTTGAACCTTGCTTGATGAATAGCATCCCATATAATACACATCAGATATTAAGTCAACTATAGCTCTTTTATTAAGCCCCGTTGCCACTTTGTGAACTATGTTCAAGGGCCAACAACTCAGGCATATGTGGATCACTTGGCCTGAAGAGTTCTTTGCAGTAAGAGAAATACAGTATCTTGAAACACAAAAGGCACAATGTGTTGCTAAAAAGTTGAGGGTTGGAGAGATGGACCAGTCTGGGGACATTTTCAAATGAATTGCTGCATCAAAGGATTTTTTTTTGTATAACACTTGTAACAAATACATCTTAACAAAGACTTTAAACAAAGAATTTTCATTAACAATTTGCATACAGATATATAATTTCAGATGTTTTAATACAATTTATTGTTGACCATGTAATAGTGTGAGCCTGTACACCAAGATTTCACAACAATGACATATTTTAAATTTCAAGTAAATCACTTGAGAAATGTGGAAATTATTTTTCACAAACTTAACGTAGGCAAAAAGATGGATACAAAAATGTCCCATATACCCCTACTCTGCGGGGCATAAATAGACAAAACTGTTCCATGTTCATGGCGTACCTGACTTTGAAACACTGGAAGAGACTGTCTGGATACTCCTCCTGGAAGGGTATCTGCTCCTCAATGATCCCCATCCACCAAGAGTCGTCAATTATCGAGCGGAAACGACAACCTGAACACATCCATACAGACACGCGTAGGGTGAATATTCAGAGCATTTATATGCACATTCAGTGCATTTTCACAGTTTTTTTCTCTTTATGTGGCATTTCAAACAATGAATATCAATTAAATTTAAGAGTATGCTGCTAAAATAGATATAGTTTTAATGTCTGCTCTTATTTATTTTGTTGCTACATGGCTTTGTTGCTAAGTCATAAATGGGAAAACATTTTCTCCACAGAAAGAGCATGAGCCCCATGCTTGGAAAACGAGAGTTTATGTATGTGCATCAAGGGTCATTCAAGATTAGCCTGTGAAGACTGACCAAGCTAATCAGGGATGACAATATATGTAATGAGGATTTCTGATAAGGAGAGGCTCCCTTTAAACAAAAAAATACAACAAGAGCACCGCATAACGGGTGCCAACGCTTGGCTGCGAAAGCTTGTCAGATTTTGTTTATTTTTTTTAGGTCACAGTAACCTTGACCTTTGACCTAGTGACACAAAATTGGGTGAAGCGTGTAGAACCCATCAAGGTTCATCTACTTATGAAGTTTCAAAGTTGTAGGTGGAAGCACTTTAATTTTAGAGCCAATTTTTAGGTTTTAGCACAACGCCTACGGCAGACGGCGGAAGACACGACGAGCTGGCTATGACAATACCTCGGGTTTTCTTCGAAAAAAGCATAGCTAACAAGAGCACACAGTAGTGCAAAATCCCCGCCGACATGTGTTTGCTTGTATGACATTTGTTTTAAAGAGTAGAATAATATTTGTTAAAAAATATAGGGAAATAATTAAAAAAAATATGGCTGAAAGGGTTATGGTTCATGTTCACTGCACTTCTCCTAGTTGCCATCTGTTTATATTTCTAGTTTTAAGTAAATCCTTTTTAGTAGATTTAGAGTTATGCTCCGGACAAAAATTTACTTTAAAACTATATAAAAGGGGAGATAATTCAAAAACTATGGTAGGTAGAGTTATGGTTCTTGGTCACTGCACTTCTCCTAGTTGCCATATATTTATATTTCAAGTTTAAAGTAAATCCCTTCAGTAGATTTAGAGTTATGCTCCGGACAAAAGTTTACTTTGAAATTAAATAATGGGACATAATTCAAAAACTAAGATAGATAGAGTTATGGTTCTTAGTCACTGCACTTCTCCTACTTGCCATCTGTTTATATTTAAAGTTTCAAGTAAATCCCTTCAGTTGATTTAGAGTTATGCTCCGGACAAAAGTTTACTTTGAAATTAAATAAAGGGAGATTATTCAAAAACTAAGGTAGATAGAGTTATGGTTCTTCGTCACTGCACTTCTCCTACTTGCCATCTGTTTATATTTCAAGTAAATCCCTTCTGTAGATTTAAAGTTATGCTCTGGACAAAAATTTACTTTGAAATTAAATAAAGGAAGATAATTAAAAAAACTAAGGTAAATAGAGTCATGGTTCTTAGTCACTCAGTTCTACTAGTTGCCATCTGATTATATTCTAAGTTTAAAGTAAATCCATTGAATAGATTTGGAGTTATGCTCTGGACAAAGTTTCGGACGGACGCACAGACGGACAGACAGGACCAATTACTATATCCCCTCGGAATTTTTTTTCCGCTGGGATAATAAAAGCAGAAAGTCCCATCCCTGATAAGCCTGTGCTGACCGTGCAGGATAATGTGAGACAAACTTTGCACACATGCATTAAGACTTTTACCCCTGAGCAAAAGCTCAAATGCAATAATAGCCTAGTACAAGCTGTCCAGTCTATATAGACAAGAGACCACTAACCTGCAGCCCATTTCCTGTCCATGGCAGTGTCGTAGTTCTGTTTTAGTACCAAGAAGTCCACTACATCTGTCATATCATGGTACCTGCCAGAAACAAAGAGGCACGTCATGGGACAAACTGGGCTAAATGCATGTGCGTAAAGTGTTGTCCTAGATAAGCGTGTGAAGTTTGCACAAGCTAATCATGTTCGATACTTTCCCATTAACATAATTTTTGTTTAAAAGAGTCTTTACTTTAACGAAAAAATCCATAAAAGCTGAAAGTGTTGTCACTGATTAGTCTGCATAAGCTAATCTGGGATGACACTTTATACACATGCTTTTAGCCTAGTTTTCCCTTAACCTGGCTCGAATAGTAACCAAACATTCAGTACCAAACAAACAAGGAAAATCAAGTGTAGTTACTAAACCATGAGTAAACAAGATGTGTTTGTGAAACACAATGTCCCCCTATATGATGTTTGACCTTGTAGGATGACCTTGACCTTGTGAAGGATGACCTTGACCTTTCACCACTCAAAATGTTCAGCTCCATGAGATACACATGCATGCTAAATATCAAGTTGCTATCTTCAATATTGCAAAAGTATTCATAAAATAAGCGATTTGGGCCACATATATTTGACCTCTGACCTTGAAGGATGACCTTGACCTTTCACCACTCAAAATGTGCAGCTCCATGAGATGCACATGCATGCCAAATATCAAGTTGCTATCTTCAATATTGCAAAAGTATTTATAAAACAATGGCTGTTTGTAAAACATGCATGCCCCCCATATGGGCTCTCCGTTGTAGTGACAGCCATTGTGTGAATATGTTTTTTGTCACTGTATGTCAATGACCTGTGAAATGTATCCAATTAATAGTGCAAAAACCAATCAGGACCTATACTAATCAATTATATCCATTATATGATTGAGTCTTTGATTTTTTGGATTCCTTTCACACATTTTGACTTATTTGACAATATGTGAAACATGCACACAATTTGTAATGTTTTAATTATTAATGGTAATGAAACATGTTATTTATAGCAGTTAACTCCCCTAGTCAATGACCACCATAGATAGCAATGCAATCTGATTAAAAATAGCCAAGGCTAGTGTTGTGTATTGGACAAATGTATACAAGTGCAACTTGACCACATGACCAGTATCATGTGTTTACCACACACAGAAGTCAGTTATGTAATAGACCATTAATTCTGCTCCCAACTTTGGCCACTTGCCAAGATACTGACCAGTATCAGATGGGGTTGTGAAACTGTGTAAACAGTGAACACCAGTCCATGTAATACTGGCCTACCACTTGTACTAGTTGATTTGGAGTTAATACAGTAATGCATGTACAAATGAGACACTAAGCTCAAAAGTTAATTATATGTCCGCTCTGAAAACTAACCAGAGGAGTGGGTTGAAATTTACAATCTTTACTTGGCATTTGAGGAAATCTGAACTCTCAGGGTTTGGATAGAACATCCCCAAATTAACTTTTCTTTACACTGTTGTTATTTTTGTTCAATACACAAAATATTAACCTAACTTTACAAATCCTGTACAGTAAAGTAGAGCTGCAACGATTCACCAACAGCTCGATTCGATTCGATTTCGATTTCAGACACTCCGATACCGATTTTTTCGATTCGATTCATCTTCAAACCTAGTTTTATCATATATTCACTCTTATGCCTCAAAATTAACATTTCTGTTCAAATGTGATTTCAATAAAACACATAAAAAAGAATAGCAAATTACGACTCATTTTTAATATAAAAACTTCTGACTAGCAGATTGTGTTGATTACACAATAATATAAAAAAATAATCATAAGAACGTATCTGGAATCAGTTGAATGGTAGTATTATCACTATTATACGTTTACCCAAAACCGCTATAAGCATGTCTACCAATGTGCCATGTCAGCATCACCTGTTACCTGTAGGACAACTCACATTCTCTAATAAACTTAACAAAACTCCAACAGAAATATATAATATACTTTTCTGGCTGGCGACTTGAGTAGTTGCACGTGTGCGACCTTTTAGTCTTAGTCTTGCTAAATCAACGTTATGTTTGCGTTTGACATATTGCATTAGATTAGTGGTTGAGCCGGACTTAGCGTACGCCACATCAGTGAAGCACAGTTTACACTTTGCTTCATCGGTAGGGATACCATCCCGAAACCCAAAATACTGCCACACTTTTGATTTTAGCTTCTTAGGCGCATCTGATAATTTCGATTTGTCGGCAACAACTTGTTCAGCCATTTTGACGCTTTTTCCGAAAGTAGACCGTAACGGGCTTATTGATTGGATGACTAAAGTAATAAGCAACCAATCGCGCGCGTCGTAATTACAGGTAAAGATAAAACCTACACCTTCCTGTATCAATAGGCAGAATACAGCGCGCTTTACGTATCTATGTATATATATGTATATATGTTAAAGAATCGAATCGAATTTGGTAGGTTTGGTATCGTAATCGAATCGAAGCATTTCAAATCGATTTTCGATGAATCGGATCGAATCGTTGCAGCTCTACAGTAAAGGAAACTAAATCTAAGTTGATATTTTAATATGCTTGATCCTATTTATGTATTAACATTGTTTTATACATACAAACTGTGTTGCTGTTTTTCAATTAACAAGCAGATTAAAAATTAATTATATTTTAATGTATAATTTGAATTGACAAAATTAAATGCAAGTTGCGTAGCAAGAATTACATGTTTGATTTATTGTCAGTTAATCGTGACATTTTCTCAATGTTTCAGACCACCAGTTTGTCAAAGCTATTAACTGCTTGGATGGTCAAGCTAAATAGAATTGACCCTGCAAATCACAACTGTCCTGTTGCCATATAATATTACATATCATATTACATTGGTTTTTTAAATGTTGAATTCTCACGTCATTTCCATAAACATTGTATTGACTGGCACAGAAACAAAGGCTTATACATCATTATGAATGAACATGTGTCAAAAATTTTACTATTTCGGGTCACCGTGACCTTGACCTTTGACCTAGTGACCTCAAAATCAATAGGGGTCATCTGCAAGTCATGATCAATCTACCCATGAAGTTTCATGATCCTAGGCATATGCATTCTTGAGTTATCATCCGGAAACCATTTTACTATTTTGGGTCACCGTGACCTTGACCTTTGACCTAGTGACCTCAAAATCAATAGGGGTCATCTGCAAGTCATGATCAATCTACCCATGAAGTTTCATGATCCTAGCTAGGCGTATGCGTTCTTGAGTTATCATCCGGACACCAATTTACTATTTCGGGTCACCGTGACCTTGACCTTTGACCTAGTGACCTCAAAATCAATAGGGGTCATCTGCGAGTCATGATCAATCTACCCATGAAGTTTCATGATCCTAGGCGTATGCGTTCTTGAGTTATCATCCGGAAACCACCTGGTGGACGGACCGACCGACATGAGCAAAGCAATACACCCCCTCTTCTTCGAAGGGGGGCATAATAAGCGATTTGGGCCACATATATTTGACCTCTGACCTTGAAGGATGACCTTGACCTTGACCTTTCACCACTCAAAATGTGCAGCTCCATGAGATACACATGCATGCCAAATAACAAGTTGCTATCTTCAATATTGCAAAAGTATTTATTAAATGAGCGATTTTGGCCACATATATTTGACCTCTGACCTTGAAGGATGACCTTGACCTTTCACCACTCAAAATGTGCCGCTTCATGAGATACACATGCATGCCAAATATGAAGTTGCTATCTTCAATATAGCAAAAGTTATTGCAAAATGTTAAAGTTGGCGCAAACAGACCAACAGACAGACCAACAGACAGGGCAAAAAACAATATGTCCCCCACTACTATAGTGGGGGACATAAAAACAAACAAGGAAAATCAAGTGTAGTTACTTAACTTTGAGTACCAAACAAACAAAGAAAATCAAGTGTAGTTATACTAAACCTTGAGTACAAAACAAACAAGGAAAATCAAGTGTAGTTACTAAACCATGAGTACAAAACAAACAAGAGCACTGCATAACGGGTGCCAACGCTCGAAAGCTTGTCAGAATTTTATTTTTTTTAGGTCACGGTGACCTTGACCTTTGACCTAGTGACCCAATATTGGGTGTGGCGTGTAGAACTCATCAAGGTGCATCTACTTATGAAGTTTCAAAGTTGAAGGACGACGAGCTGGCTATGACAATACCTTGGGTCTTTCCGAAAACAGCCAAGCTAAAAATGGGTGTGGCGTGTAGAAATCAGGAAGGTGAACATACATATGAAGTTTAAAAGTTGTAGGTGGAAGCACTTTTATTGTAGAGGCTATGTTAAAGTTTTATATCAGAGGTCAATGCGACTTTGACCTTTGACCTAGTGAGCCCAAAAAGGTGGAAGCACTACGATTTTAGATAGAATGTAAAGGTTTATGTTAAAGTTTTATATTACAGGTCACAGTGACCTTGACCTTTGACCTAGTGACCAAACAAGAGCTGTCAGAGGACAGCCCGCTCGACTATTCGAGTGCTTGACAGTATAACGTAAGCCATCATGGGGAAATTGTTCATATTCAATAAATTATTATACGATCATTCAAAAATTAAAAAAAATAATTTTTTATTATTTTTTTAGGGGGGGGGGGGGGTTGAGAGGGGTTATTATGTGGAATGTAGTCATTTATTAGACGATCTTTCAAAAATAAAAAAAGGAAAAAAAGATTCTTTTGGGGGGGGGGGGGGGGGGGGGGGTGTAGAAGGGGGGGGGTGTAGAAGTGGGGGGTGAGAGGGGAATATAATGTGGGGTGGGGTAATTTATTAGATGTTTAAAAAAAAAATTGGTGGGGGGGGGTAGGGGGGGGTGGGGGTGAGAGGGGGGTATACTGTGGGGTGTGGTAATTTATAAGATGATGTTTAACAAAAAATTGGGGGGGGGGGGGGGATTCTGGGGGTAGGGGCGTGGGGTATTGTTTGGGTGGAATCCATTGTGGTATTCGAGTAAGTGTTGTTTTGTCAAAGTAATAATAAAATGTGATCATAAATAAAGAAGTTATGGCAATTTAAGCAAAATGTTCAATGGGGGGTGTAGGGGGTGGGTAGAAGGGGGGGGGGGTGAGAGGGGGGTATAATGTGGGGTGGGGTAATTTATAAGATGTTTTTTAAAAAAATGGGGGGGGGGGGGGGGTAGGGGGGGGTTAGGGTGGGGGGGTGAGAGGGGGGTATACTGTGGGGTGTGGTAATTTATTAGATGATGTTCAATTTAAGCAAAATGTTCAATTATCTAAGTGTAAAAGGGGCCGTAATTATGTAAAAATGCTTTATACAGTGGTCTGCTCTTGTTTATAGGTTGGGGTCATGTAAGTAAACAAGTATGCAACATATAAAAGCAATATGTCAAAGGATATAGGAAATATTTGGGAAAGTACGCAAACTTTAACATAGATTTATCAATAATATGCATATTCTAAGTATAAATGGGGCAATAATTATGACAAAATGCTTGATAGAGTTGTCTGCTCATGTTTATAGGATTGGGTGATGTTGGTAAACAAGTATGCAAAATATGAAAGCAATATGTCAAGGGACATTGAAAATAAATGGGGTAGTACGCAAACTTTAACATTTGCTGCATATTCTAAGTGGAAAAGGGGCCATAATTATGACAAAATGTTTGATAGAGTTGTCTGCTCTTGTATAAAGGTTGGGGTCATGATGGTTAACAAGTATGCAAAATATGAAAGCAATATGTCAAGGGACATTGACAATATTTGGGGTAGTACGCAAACTTTAACATTTGCTGTATATTCTAAGTGGAAAAGGGGCCATAATTATGACAAAATGCTTGATAGAGTTGTCTGCTCTAGTCTATAGGTTGGGTTCATGTTGGTAAACAAGTATGCAAAATATGAAAGCAATATGTCAAGGGACAAAGAAAATATTTGGGGTTGTATGAAAACTTTAACATTTGCACGCTAACGCTGACGCAGATGCTAACGCCGACGCCGGGGTGAGTAGGATAGCTCCACTATATATATTTCATATATAATAGTCGAGCTAAAAATGGGTACGGCGTGTAGAACTCATCAAGGTGCATCTACATATGAAGTTTCAAAGTTGTAGGTGGAAGCACTTTGATTTTAGAGCCTATGTTAAAGTTTTATATTAGAGGTCACAGTGACCTTGACCTTTGACCTAGTGACCCAAAAATGGGTGTGGCATGTAGAACTCATCAAGGTGCATCTACATATGAATTTTCAAAGTTGTAGGTGGAATGTTAAGGTTTTAGCACGACGCCTAGGGCAGACGGCTGACGTCGGACAACGAGCTGGCTATGACAATACCTCGGGTTTTCTCCGAAAACAGCCGAGCTAACAAGGAAAATCAATGTAGTTACTAAACTATGAGTACTAATCAAACAAGGAAAATCAAGTGTAGTTTCTAAACCTTGAGTACCAAACAAACAAGGAAAATCAATGTAGTTTCTAAACCTTGAGTACCAAACAAACAAGGAAAATCAAGTGTAGTTACTAAACCTTGAGTACCAAACAAACAAGGAAAATCAATGTAGTTTCTAAACCTTGAGTACCAAACAAACAAGGAAAATCAATGTAGTTTCTAAACCTTGAGTACCAAACAAACAAGGAAAATCAAGTGTAGTTACTAAACCATGAGTACTAATCAAACAAGGAAAATCAATGTAGTTTCTAAACCTTGAGTACCAAACAAACAAGGAAAATCAATGTAGTTTCTAAACCTTGAGTACCAAACAAACAAGGAAAATCAAGTGTAGTTACTAAACCATGAGTACAAAACAAACAAGGAAAATCAATGTAGTTTCTAAACCTTGAGTACCAAACAAACAAGGAAAATCAAGTGTAGTTACTAAACCATGAGTACAAAACAAACAAGGAAAATCAATGTAGTTACTAAACCATGAGTACTAATCAAACAAGGAAAATCAAGTGTAGTTTCTAAACCTTGAGTACCAAACAAACAAGGAAAATCAATGTAGTTTCTAAACCTTGAGTACCAAACAAACAAGGAAAATCAATGTAGTTTCTAAACCTTGAGTACCAAACAAACAAGGAAAATCAATGTAGTTTCTAAACCTTGAGTACCAAACAAACAAGGAAAATCAATGTAGTTTCTAAACCTTGAGTACCAAACAAACAAGGAAAATCAAGTGTAGTTACTAAACCATGAGTACAAAACAAACAAGGAAAATCAATGTAGTTACTAAACCATGAGTACTAATCAAACAAGGAAAATCAAGTGTAGTTACTAAACCATGAGTACAAAACAAACAAGGAAAATCAATGTAGTTACTAAACCATGAGTACAAAACAAACAAGGAAAATCAATGTAGTTACTAAACCATGAGTACTAATCAAACAAGGAAAATCAATGTAGTTTCTAAACCTTGAGTACCAAACAAACAAGGAAAATCAATGTAGTTTCTAAACCTTGAGTACCAAACAAACAAGGAAAATCAAGTGTAGTTACTAAACCTTGAGTACCAAACAAACAAGGAAAATCAATGTAGTTTCTAAACCTTGAGTACCAAACAAACAAGGAAAATCAAGTGTAGTTACTAAATCATGAGTACAAAACAAACAAGGAAAATCAATGTAGTTTCTAAACCTTGAGTACCAAACAAACAAGGAAAATCAAGTGTAGTTACTAAACCATGAGTACAAAACAAACAAGGAAAATCAATGTAGTTACTAAACCATGAGTACTAATCAAACAAGGAAAATCAAGTGTAGTTTCTAAACCTTGAGTACCAAACAAACAAGGAAAATCAAGTGTAGTTACTAAACCATGAGTACAAAACAAACAAGGAAAATCAATGTAGTTACTAAACCATGAGTACAAATCAAACAAGGAAAATCAAGTGTAGTTTCTAAACCTTGAGTACCAAACAAACAAGGAAAATCAAGTGTAGTTACTAAATCATGAGTACAAAACAAACAAGGAAAATCAATGTAGTTTCTAAACCTTGAGTACCAAACAAACAAGGAAAATCAAGTGTAGTTACTAAACCATGAGTACAAAACAAACAAGGAAAATCAATGTAGTTACTAAACCATGAGTACTAATCAAACAAGGAAAATCAAGTGTAGTTTCTAAACCTTGAGTACCAAACAAACAAGGAAAATCAATGTAGTTTCTAAACCTTGAGTACCAAACAAACAAGGAAAATCAATGTAGTTTCTAAACCTTGAGTACCAAACAAACAAGGAAAATCAATGTAGTTTCTAAACCTTGAGTACCAAACAAACAAGGAAAATCAATGTAGTTTCTAAACCTTGAGTACCAAACAAACAAGGAAAATCAAGTGTAGTTACTAAACCATGAGTACAAAACAAACAAGGAAAATCAATGTAGTTACTAAACCATGAGTACTAATCAAACAAGGAAAATCAAGTGTAGTTACTAAACCATGAGTACAAAACAAACAAGGAAAATCAATGTAGTTACTAAACCATGAGTACAAAACAAACAAGGAAAATCAATGTAGTTACTAAACCATGAGTACTAATCAAACAAGGAAAATCAATGTAGTTTCTAAACCTTGAGTACCAAACAAACAAGGAAAATCAATGTAGTTTCTAAACCTTGAGTACCAAACAAACAAGGAAAATCAAGTGTAGTTACTAAACCATGAGTACAAAACAAACAAGGAAAATCAATGTAGTTTCTAAACCTTGAGTACCAAACAAACAAGGAAAATCAAGTGTAGTTACTAAACCATGAGTACAAAACAAACAAGGAAAATCAATGTAGTTACTAAACCATGAGTACTAATCAAACAAGGAAAATCAATGTAGTTTCTAAACCTTGAGTACCAAACAAACAAGGAAAATCAATGTAGTTTCTAAACCTTGAGTACCAAACAAACAAGGAAAATCAATGTAGTTTCTAAACCTTGAGTACCAAACAAACAAGGAAAATCAATGTAGTTTCTAAACCTTGAGTACCAAACAAACAAGGAAAATCAATGTAGTTTCTAAACCTTGAGTACCAAACAAACAAGGAAAATCAATGTAGTTTCTAAACCTTGAGTACCAAACAAACAAGGAAAATCAATGTAGTTTCTAAACCTTGAGTACCAAACAAACAAGGAAAATCAAGTGTAGTTACTAAACCATGAGTACAAAACAAACAAGGAAAATCAATGTAGTTACTAAACCATGAGTACAAAACAAACAAGGAAAATCAATGTAGTTTCTAAACCTTGAGTACCAAACAAACAAGGAAAATCAATGTAGTTTCTAAACCTTGAGTACCAAACAAACAAGGAAAATCAATGTAGTTTCTAAACCTTGAGTACCAAACAAACAAGGAAAATCAAGTGTAGTTACTAAACCATGAGTACAAAACAAACAAGGAAAATCAATGTAGTTTCTAAACCTTGAGTACCAAACAAACAAGGAAAATCAATGTAGTTTCTAAACCTTGAGTACCAAACAAACAAGGAAAATCAATGTAGTTTCTAAACCTTGAGTACCAAACAAACAAGGAAAATCAAGTGTAGTTACTAAACCATGAGTAAAAAACAAACAAGGAAAATCAATGTAGCAAGTGTAGTTACTAAACCATGAGTACCAAACAAACAAGGAAAAACAAATGTAGTTACTAAACCTTGAGTACCAAACAAACAAGGAAAATTAAGTGTAGTTACTAAACCTTGAGTACCAAACAAACAAGGAAAATTAAGTGTAGTTACTAAACCATGA
This sequence comes from Dreissena polymorpha, assembly GCF_020536995.1. NCBI lineage: Eukaryota > Metazoa > Mollusca > Bivalvia > Myida > Dreissenidae > Dreissena > Dreissena polymorpha. Next base: position 47,805,889 of record NC_068365.1, read on the forward strand.
GTACAAAACAAACAAGGAAAATCAAGTGTAGTTACTAAACCATGAGTACCAAACAAACAAGGAAAATCATGTGTAGTTACTAAACCTTGAGTACCAAACAAACAAGGAAAATCAAGTGTAGTTACTAAACCTTGAGTACCAAAAAAACAAGGAAAATCAAGTGTAGTTACTAAATCTTGAGTACCAAACAAACAAGGAAAATCAAGTGTAGTTACTTAACCTTGAGTACCAAACAAACAAGGAAAATCAAGTGTAGTTACTTAACCTTGAGTACCAAACAAACAAGGGAAATCAAGTGTATCGCACAAATATTAATAACCTTATCTTTGGGCACAATGTTATATTACTAAAACAATAGAAAGACTACAATATTTAAATTGAATTTAAAAACTAAAAGTTTAGCTCTTTAAATAAAAACAAGAGCTGTGTTTATGAAACACAATGCCCCCTACTGCACTTTGAAGCTGCACGGCAGCTATTTTAGAAACAAGGTTAAATTTTGAATGTAAAGGTCACAGTGACCTTGACCTTTGACCTAGTGACCTCAAACCATGTTTGATTGTAGATCTCAATGAGATGCAGACAGACAGACAGACAGACAGACAGACAGACAGACAGACAGACAGACAGACAGACAGACAGACAGACAGACAGACAGACAGACAGACAGACAGACAGACCAAAATATACCCCCTGATTCCGGGCAGAGCTCCAGATAACTTTTCTGAGTAATTGGGTAAATACCCACTACTTTTGAGTTCAATTGGGTATTTTCATTTTCAATTGGGTACAAAAAAGTTGGTACCCACTACTTAACTTGACAATTGGGTATTTTTGTATTAAAATTGGGTATTTTCATTGTCTTAAATTCTCAAATGCTTACCTGCTTACCTGAATGAGCTAGTTGAAGTTCCACTCTTAATTGATAAGTTTGAGAGATCTTGTGTAATTATGTAGATGTATCCATAATATACAGTCTTGATTTAAAACAAGTTTTGATGATTCTTTCCACTAGTTTTCTTACAATTTAAGCACTGTCAGCACTTGCCTCCTACACAATATCGTCAAAAATTAGTTTCACTATATTTTCCGCTTCTGATTTTGTGTTGCTCGAGGTGAAATAACTTAACCTTGATTTTTTGTGCCTGGGATACGATATTTCCCTGTTTACGGCCTCGCGGTTTTGACATTTTCGCAACAATAATACGTAGTTACATAGACGCTTTCTTCCGTACATATTATTGTGCTGAAGGTTATACTGAAGGTTGGACGAAGCGGAAAGAATCTGGGTATTTCGTACCCGGGTATTTCCGGGACAGATTTACTAGTTACGCAGGGAAAAATAAGAAATGCGTAATCAGCAATTTCAATTGGGTTTCGGTACGCAGAGTTCAATTTTTCAATGTGTAATCTGCAATTTTACATTGGGTATTTACGCAAATACAAACCTTATCTGTAGCTCTGATTCTGGGGCATAAAAAATAAGAATAAGTTAAATCGTATGATTATAAAATGTGTAATTGAACAATAAGAGTTAAATATATAATAAAGCCATTTTCTCTTTGAGGTCGAGGTATACATTTAAACTAACTGCAAGTAATAACCTACTTTATGTTAAATGACCCGCCTGTGTTTTTCAAGGTCACTGGGTCAATGAAGTTTAGTTTGAGACAGCACAGTCGCACTCCACACTTCAACACCTCGTATCGTATTCCCACAATCCTCGCCAGCTCCTGCTCCTAAATATAGAAATATTAACATGTTGATATGCTTTATATGATATATACATAAACAAGCCAATTGTGGGCCGAAATCAAGCTCCATTCAAAGATCAAAATAGTACACCTTTTTCAATGCACCAATTGCAATTCAAAATTAAAACTGAATGCTAGCTAGTTGACCTTGTTTTATCGTCAGTTTTTTTCCCATGCAAATATATTTAGGATTACATGTTCAATATCAATTTACATTGATGAATCTCACTTTGATATATTAATTTCTCCCATAATATGTATACTTTTTACAAAACAAGGTTATATTATGCTTATTTTAACTAGACCTTTGTCACAAATTTGACTAAAAATACCCCCGCACTGCTTTGTCACAGGGATTACGGCCATACCCATGGCTAAGTTCAAGAGGACATAACTCAGAAATGAATAGATCACTGCACATGAAATCTGTGTCCTGCACTTCTAGTTTTTATGATGAGACATGTTTTAATTCAATTGCTTGAGAAATGTGGGAATACCTCGCTCTTGTTTTAGTACTATTTTTTTGCCATAAAAAAATGGCTAAGATCAAGGGCACATAACTCAGAAATGTTTTAATCCCTGAGAATGAATAAAGTGGCATACACATCTAAACTTCATGATGATAACATACATCAAGTTTCAATTCAATCACTTGAGAAATCTGTAAGTTTGCCAAAACAAATTAAACAGAGAGACAAACCAACAGGTGACTCAAATATACCTTCAGTCAAACTTATCTTGCAGGGTTATAACCATTTAAAGGATACAGCCCCATTGTCTATCAACTGAGAAGAACAACTGACATAGCCAAGGCATAAACACTGAGTTCATATGAAAATAAGAAGGTTTGATACCTTTTACCTGACAAAAATATGATGATATGAACAAAGGGGCATTAGTAACATCATGAATGGAATGGCATGATGGCATATTCAATACAGCCTTTAGCAAGTATACTCCAGAACAATAAATGTCGACATTCAGATTTTAGCTCCAAGTTCAAAACTATACATGTACATTTTACAAGTGTTAAAAGATGTAACATATCCCTAATGAAAATTTGCATCACAGACAAACTTGAAATCTGCAATTCCTGCATTCCTTACCCTCAGACTAGGGCTCTTGTGCCAAGCCTGTCCTTTGTTAACATCGATAGGGTAAATCTTCCGACGTTCAACAGCTTTCACATACAGTTCATGACCTTGCCGGAAATATATGACCTCATCTCCCATTTGTGGAAAGTATGGCTGCTTACGAGGAATAACATCAGTGAGCCAGTCTGATGGCCGGAAGCGAGTGACCAGCTCCTGAATTTGTTCGGGAGTTTTTCCAGGCAACATGGCTGCCTCCTGGGCCGTCTGCTTTCTCTACAGTGGAAAAAAACAAATACAATTGTATCACAAAATTGTATCACAACACTGTATCACAACACTTATTTACCTTTGGAACTTACAAATAGCTTAAGTGACAGCATTCAATAATATAATAGTTTCTTTTAATGACATCAGACATTCAAATAAACAATTAAATTAATGGAGCATACAATATAACCCGGTTTTTTAAGCTTATTTTTAAGACTAAAATAAGAGGCAAACAAACATTTTAAAATTATTATCAGTAAAGTCGATATCAAAAATTAAAATAAACTATGCACAACATATTCAAATATGGCTCAAGACTTCAACGTCTAAACATCCTCATATGACAACAGGCAGATTACCTTCGGTCCCCTTTTTTTCTTCCCAACAGCTCTTCTTGGGGCCTCAGTTTTTTTCACGGCTTTCCCTCGAGGTTGGCTCTCTTCCCTGCCACGAGACAAGCTCCCTTCTCGTCTGCTGACCTGGCTACCCTCTTGACTAGTGGTCTGGGTCTCCGAGATGATTGTGTCTTCCGATTCATCCTCCTCCTCGTCTGTGTCGGGCTCTGAGGATGTGAAGCGCTTGCGTTTCCTCATGCGGGTTGAGCGACGTTTGGGCGGCTGGAGATTGGGGCCCGTGTCCATGCACCAGTCCGAGTAGTCACTGGAGTCACTGGCGACACAGTCATAAAACATTCAATAACATCTGCTCTTCTTTCTATAGTAACCTTACATAAACAAGAGCGCCGCCTTGCGGGTGCAAACCGCTCATCTATTTTTCTTTTTAAAGGTGTAGGGACCTATCTCAATTTCAAACACAAAGGAGGGAGGGGTGGAGTGGAGAGGGGTGTATAGTGTGGGGATGTGGTCATTTATTAAATTATCTTCCAAAAATGCAAAAAAAAAAAATAAAAAAAAATTGGGGGGGGGGGGATTCTTGGGCTTGACCTTTCACCACTCAAAATGTGCAGCTCCATGAGATACACATGCATGCCAAATTTGAAGTTGCTATCTTAAAAAGTGAAAAAGTTATGGCCAATGTTTAAGGTTTTTTCGGACGGACAGACAGACTGACTGACATACTGACGGACAGTTCATCTGCTATATGCCACCCTACCAGGGGCCTAAAAATTATTTATTGGGGTGGGGGGTGGGTATAGTGTGAGGGTGTGGTGGTCATTTATTAGATGATCTTTAAAACAAACAAAAAATTGTGGGGGGATTGGGGGGGAGGATTTGGGGGGGGGGGGGGGCGTGGGGGATGGTTTGGGTGGAGTCTTTTGTGGTATGTCAGGTAAGAGTTGTTTTGTCAAAGTATCAATCAAATCTAATCATAAATAAAGAAGTTATGGCAATTTTAGCAAAATTTAATAATTTTACCTTGAGTCAAGGTCATTCAAAGGTCAAGGTAAAATTCAACTTGCCAGGTACAGTACCCTCATGATAGCATGAAAGTATTTGAAGATTGAAAGCAATAGCCTTGATACTTTAGAAGTATATATAAACACAAAATGTAACCATATATTCAAAGTTACTAAGTCAAAAAAGGGCCATAATTCCGTAAAAATGACAACCAGAGCTATGCATCTTGTCCTTTACTGTCCCCTTATGATAGTTGCGAGTGTTCCAAGTATGAAAGCAATATCTATGATACTTTAGGAGAAAAGTTGACCAAAACACAAAACTTAACCAAATTTTCAAGTATAAATGCCCATAATTCCGTCAAATTGCCAGTCAGAATTACATAACTTTGCCTGCACAGTCACCTTATGATAGTTAGTAAGTGTTGCAAGTATGAAAGCAATAGCTTTGATACTTTAGGAATAAAGAAAAGTGAACCTAAACACAAAACTTAACCAAATTTTCAATTTTCTAAGTATAAAAAGGACACATAATTCTGTCAAAATGCCAGTCAGAGTAACATAACTTTGCCTAGTGTTGCAAGTATGAAAGCAATAGCTTTGATACTTAAGGAATAAAATGGACCTAAGACAAAACTTAACCAAAATTGTCAATTTTCTAAGTATAAAAGGGGCACATCATTCTGTCAAAATGCACGCCAGAGTTATCTAACTTTGCCTGCCCAGTCCCCTCATGATAGTAAGTAAGTGTACTAAGTTTGAATGCAATAGCATTGATACTTTATGAGAAAAGTGGACCTAAACGCAAAACTTAACCGGACGCCGACAGCGACGGTGACACCGACGCCAAGGTGATGACAATAGCTTTTTTTTTTCTCAAAAAATAGATGAGTTAAAAATGTTCCAAACTTTTTTATAAAGTAACCATACATTAAAACCAATGAAGTGTATATGTCATTCAAATCTGACAAAGTTTATATTTTAATGCCACCAATATTATGACCTTTACTCACTCTGGGTCATCCAGCATATCTTCCTCCCACTTGTCTGACAATGCCCCTTCCTCAATCTGGAAAAGGGAAACATTATTTAACACCACAAAATAAAACAAATATATATCCTTCAGTATGTGAGTTATTTGTTTAACCATCATTCCCAAATTCCAAACAGAAGTTGCATATTTACAAATCAGAATCTTAGGATTGGAAATGAAGCTTTGCAAAATTTACATCTGTTCAGAAAAGTCATCAATTTGAATTTTTAAAGAGACTACAAATGCATCAAAAATCAAAATGCATATCTGTGCGGTAAATGGTTAAAGTTAAGAATGCTAAGATACTGATGAGCAGCAAACAGCAAAAAACCAGAACAGCCTGCAAGTTACTCGCAGGCTGTTCTGGCTTTATGCTGTTTACATATAGCCATTTAGGATAAGGTTTTGAACAATTGTTTGCGCACACTACCTCTTCATCTTCTGTGTCATAAAGGGCCCTCTGGGTGAGCCTATTGGTGGCTGCGTCCTCGTCAGCGTTGGCCCGAGTCGTGTAGCTGTGCTTCGTTGTCTTCTTCTTCTTGCGTGTCTGGATCCCAAAATCTTCTGACTCCTCCTGTTGCCAGCAGAAACATACATGATCCACGGTAATCACTCCATGGTTATAGTGATTAAAATTTGCTTTAAAGATTCCTTGTTCCTGGTAAAGTATTTAAATGATCAAATTTACTCTGATTAATCCTCATTAATTTATGTTTATATTTACTAATTACTTTTCATATAATTTAAACATGACCCACAATTATAACCTACAATCTTCATGAACGTTTTTTTAACAAATCTTTTCTTACATACTGATACATAAAAATATCAGTGAGAATTTAAATATATTCATTGTAACATGTTTTTTTTAAATAAACATTAAAAACAATTACTGTAATCAAAATCGCAAACATGTTATGATGCATGGAAAAATTAATAATATTATTCTAAAATCCCATAATTAAGATTTTTTGTCAAGAACAGATGAGTGAAATGAATGAACCATAAAGCCCTGAACACAAAGATGAAAGCGAACACAGAATGAGTATTCTCATGTATGCATGCAGGTTTTTTTTGCCCGATTTTATAGCCGAAATTCGGCTATATTCCCAATCGCAAAAAGTATACTTTTTTCCCAAAATTTGCTAAAAAATTCCCAATTGGGAAAAAAAGCTAATGACATCGGCTTTTTCGATTTTTAACAAAGCGTAGTCCGATCCAGTCTCGTACAGTTTTTAGACTATACCGCGATTTGGATAACGTCGGCAGTATTTGTGTGCCCGATATTCTCTGTTTTGTTCAGGCGCTTATTATATTTGTGATGAAATCTAAGTGTTTTGTGATTCGGCTGAATGGAAAACAAATATGTCACACAATTCGAAATATTACTTGAAAAAGATTCCTTAGCAAAAATGTGGCCAAACAAAAACTGTTGTTTTTTTTTAAGCAAGCATCATTAAATAAACAAACATCGTCAACAAGTACAAGTCCTCCCATTGAAACTCCTTCCATTGTCAATGATAGTAATTTAATAACAAGTGACTCTTTTGCATCGTCATCGTTGATTTCCGAAAGCAAAGTGCTGACTGATATTCAACATGTTGAAACTAGGGAAATTAGTTGGTGACTGAAGACTTTGTGTGAGTTTTTTATGTGGAAAACTGTTGATCATGATGTAGTTTGTGGAGTTTGTGATTAAAGATGTTGAACTCTTTCATGTAGTTTTAAATCCCAATTTATTTTCCCAATTTCTTGAAAATGCCGATAAAATTCCCAATTTCAAAGCCATGGGCTATCTTCCCAAAATGCTGAGAAAAAACCCTGGCATGCATGGTTAGTGGGAAAGAATGGTATACAAAAGAGTGCAAATAAATATGAGCCATGCTCTGTGAAAAGGGGATTAAATGAATGTGCATAAAGTGTGGTCCCAGATTAGCCTGTGCAGTCCACACAGGCTAATCAGGGACGACACTTTCGGCCTTAACTTGATTTTTGCTAAGAAGAGACTTTCTGTAAAGGAAAAATATCATAACAGTGGAAAATGTTGTCCCTGATTAGCCTGTGCAGACTGCACAGGCTAATCTGGGACAACGCTTTACACACATTCATTAAACCCCCTTTTCACAGAGCACGGCCCATATACATAGTTGCAGAGTGAAAATCAGGCTTCAGTGCATGTTGAACAAACCATTGAAAACTGATAAATACAATACCATGCATTTTTTTTTATGAAAAGCATAACAATTGTTATATACTAAACAAAACAACAAGCAATGTGCACACTAAACTCAGTAACATGCTACATAGGTCCTGCAATCCACATTTATCTGTATTTTATTATCACATCATAACTCTTCAAAACCTGTGCGACTCACAAACAAATCTGTTAAAAAGATGTTACAAACTATACAGGGTTACACTACACCAAGAAGGACTGCAAGCTAAGACCCCATCACCATATACACATGCACCGTCTATACATACAGTATGATGGCCCCTAGATGCACTCTAACTGCCTATCTTTGCTCATTATCATAACACATGGACTTGATCAGCTGCTCAATACCTATCATAGCTTACAACATATTTCCTTTTAGATGATAAGGGGAACATTATGAATTCTAATAGAACATGGGTGATGCTTGAAACTTAGTCTCATAAAAAAAGGAATACTGGGGTAGTTATATTTTTTTAATGACAAAAAATCATTATGTTTACATGTATGCCCATTTAGAGATTTATTCAATGTTGTAAATCTTCCTTGATTGTAATGTTATACCAACAATCATGTCAGTTACATAAACAGTGAAGCTTACCCATCCATATCAGCTTCATCATGCAAAAAATGGTATTATGCCATGTGCCAGCATATCTCATGACCAACTGCACATTCAGGAGGTCTGGTTTCGAGTTAGTCTCTCCAATCATATACCACTAAACCTTGTGTGACATAATAGCAGACAGGGTGGCTCTGGACTAGACTGCACTGATGCGCAGGCTGGTCTGGAGCTATGCTGGCTGCATATCATATGGCATAAGACCCATTTTTCGCCGCCGCTTATACTTACTTGCAAAAAATAAATAAATTTATTACTAATTGTTTCCAACAACATGCTTATTGTTTAAGGCCAGAAAAAATAAGTAATGATTTAGATGAATTTCAATATTCAAGCTTGGTGCAAGCAGAACATACAAACAGTATGAATAACTAATTGCTAAACAATTAACAGAGCTGAGCCAAAAGTGAGAATTAAAGCTGCAAACGCAGTTATGATGTTCGAAACAGGAACAGCTTTGTGATTAAGAACTTAAGGCAAATGTGAATGTTCTGAAAAGAAATAAACAACTTTTGCACAAGATCTGCACCCTGCACTGGCAGTTGCAAAAAGAGGCAATGATGTCATGACATGTGGAAGGGAAATTCCGTAGGCCTCAAGTTTTAACCATCTATAATTGTATCTTAAGAGACTCATAAACAACATTGGTTTCCGAGAAAATAAATATTAATTTATAATCTGAAATCATTAAGTCTTATTTAAACATAACTGAGTAACTTCAAAATCAGTAACAGAATTGTAACAATGAAGCAATGAGAACTGAAAGTGATCATCATGATTGAAATGAGAGCTGCATATCCAAGGAGACCAACCATACTGTACTTACGGAGCTCTCGTGTTTTAATACCAAGTTCTTCTTTCGGCGCTCCATGTTATAGTTGCGTATCTCCTGCTCAGCTAAGGCGATTCGTATGTTCTCACTTTTTCTATTATCATAAAAGACAATATTTCAATAAGCAATAAATGGGGTAGTATACATTGATCTCTGTTCTAATGGAGCTTTTATTCTTCAAAAAGAGTTTGAAAGCTTTTGTAACGGTTCAAATTTTGTAAATATATATCTACGTCATTAGATACAGCATTTCTATTCACATCAAATTTCAAATAATTTGTAACCTTTGTAGTTGTTTTTTGTGTTTATTGTTTTGGGATGAACGTGACATGGAACACATGGCCTGTACATCCACATAACATGAAGATGACACTAATCCAGAGACCTTTTCACCTGCATAGGGTTTACACCTACACCCAACATGGAATCAAATCACAAAATTGAGTTGTTTCATATAATTCCAATCTCAGTGTACATATTTGAATTGTACAACCAAATTCCTCTCCTCAACACAAATCAATCAGGCATTTTAGCAGCTTGTGGCCGCAGTTCCATCAACAGTTCAACAGTTAAATTTACAGACAATTTTGAAATGTAAAAAAAGCATGATTCACCTGCAATATTTTGAATGAAATGTTTTTACCAGTTTCAATTTGCATATATATGTGTAAAACTGCACTTGACCAATAGCAAGTCTTTGAATATAATATATTATAATAACCATTTAGAAAGTGTGACCTGCACTGTTTCACCAATATGTCTAGTAATATTGCTTCATGCATGTGTGTAAAGTGTCATTGAAGGTTAGGCACAGGCTAATAAAGGACACCACTTTCTGCTTGAATGGAATCTTTCGTTTCAAAGGAAGTCTATCATTAACAAAAATCCACTTAAAACAAAGATTATCGTCCCTGATTAGCCTGTAAAGACTGCACAGGCTCGTCTGGGACAACACTTTATGCACATGCATCAAGACCTGTTTTTTACCGGAGAAAAACACATTTTGTTTATTGTACACTGTATCTGTCAGAGATCGCCCCTGGAATTTGTGAATATAAATTGAAAATTGATTGGTAAATTTGAAAAAAATTAAAACGCCTGCCTGATAAGCAGCCACATGGAAACTCACCTTAACACCTCTCTATCCAGGTCCCTGACAACAATCCTGCGACGGATGGCTGCCAGATCCTTGGACGTGGACACCTGGAGGATGTTGCCTAGCGACTGACGCACCCCCTCTGTCTCCCCCACTCGTCTCATACCCACCATGTGAGATCCACCAGTGCTTGGGCCTGCAACTGAATTATTAGGAATCTCAAGAAAAGGGAAAATCCAGCTATGGTAGAAAGTTTTGTCCCTGATTAGCCAGTGGGGATTTCCCAGGCTAATCTGTGACAACACTGTAGGCACGTGCATTAAGCCCTGTTTTTCCACAGCACAGCTCATATACTTGTATGTTTATTTTACATGTTTCCAGTACATTGATGTTTTTTGTTGTTCTTTTCTACAATTTCTTTTTTTAAATTCCTTTACATTTTGTCTGCAAGCCTCTGTATGCCACATATTTTATACCTTGAACTTGCACCTTACTGAACTTTCACACGTATGTTACAATAACAGTTAAGACTTTGCTAGAAGGAATTGTATACAATGATGATCTACAAATAATCAAAAGCGATAATTATTAAACCTGCAATAACACATTCAGTCAAAATAGCAAACAAGAAGGCCTGAAAGGCCCAAAGTTGCTCACCTGAGATTATATAACAAGATATATTGGGACAAATCTTCTGACCAAGTTTCATGAACATCTAGAGTGTTAACAAGGATTTACTATAGCCATATAACGAAAAACGCCCCGCCCACTGGCAGCCATGTTTTTCAACAAACTGGCTTCATTTTTGAACTCGTCCAAGATATTATCGGGATAAATCTTCTGACCTAGTTTCATGAAGATCGGACAGTAAATGTGGCCTCAAGAGTGTTAACAAGATTTTACTATAGCCATATAAAGAAAAATGCCCCACCCCTTGGAAGCCATGTTTTTTAAGCAAACATAATTATTTTCAAACTTATACAAGATATCATTGAGACCAATCTTCTGACCAAATTTCATGAAGATTAGACAATAAATATGGCCTCTAGAGCGTTAACAAGATTTTACTATAGCCATATAGAGCCATATAAGGAAAAATACCCGGCCCCTGGTGGCCATGATTTTTAAGCAACCCAAACCATTTTCGAACTTATCCAAGATATCATTGGGAACAATCTTCTGACAAAGTTTCATGACGATCGGAAAATAAATGTGACCTCTCGAGTGTTAACAAGGTTTTTCTATAGCCATATAAGGAAAAATTCCCCGCCCCTGTGGTGGCCATGTTTTTCAACCAACCGGCATCATTTTTTAACTCTTCCAAGATATTATTGGGATGAATCTTCTGACCAAATTTCATGAAGATCCGACTATAAATGTGGCCTCTAGAGTGTTAACAAGATTTTAATATAGCCATATAAGGAATACTGCCCCGCCCCCTTACGGCCATGTTTTTCAAGCAAATGTACCCATTTTCGAACTCATCCAAGATATTATTGAGACCAACCTTCTGACTAAATTTCATGAAGATTGGACAATAAATGTGGCCTCTAGAGATATAACAAGGCAAATGTTGACACCGCACAACGCACAAAAGGTGATCTCAAAAGCTCACCATGAGCACGTTGTGCTCAGGTGAGCTAAAATCAAAACAGATAATGATGGATAAAGAAAAAATAATAATTCACATACCATTTGTCTTGCAATACTGTATGATTTTGCATGAATAATGAGTAAAACTTTCTATATGAAAAAAATAAAAAACTTAAACCATCACCTTTCAGAATTGAACTCAAAATGATATGATCAAACCCATATAATTGTGTATAACTTACCTGAAATCGACCTGGAAGGTCCAGGCCTGGGTCGTGGAGACCCCAGTTGAGGAAGGGGCCCTGGGTGTGGAGGGGAGCCTATAGGGGCCTGCCCCTGGGATGCAAGACGCTGGTCCTGCTCTCGCTGTAACTGCTCTATCATCTCGTCAATGCTTGGTCTGATCCCCGGCTGAATTTCGCCACTCACTGGATCCGGCTCCGGGACATTTACAATCGCATTGGGGGCTGCAGCTGGAGGATCTTCTACGGGCTGTTCTATGACGCGATCTCCCGCCACCTCCTGCTCACCTGCAGAAGGAATGGTAAGGGGTCAGAAAACATTCTATGTTTGTAACCTGTATACCATGTATACCTGTACATCAAAAACAAACAAAATTTAAACTAAAGTTGCATCAGCTTAATGATTACCAAATCTGTACATTAACCCTTAACACGTATTATACGTATTTTGTCATATTTGTGGTCCCTTAGAAAGTTTAATATAATTAAAGACTTCTCTTACGTTATTCAAGTTTTAAAGGCTTCATTTCCAACCCTTAGAAACTGATGAGCAGCAAACAGCACAAAACCTGAACAGACTGTCATCTGTAAGAAACGTTCTTACCATCAACAATTTTTCTTTCCACAGTCTGAAGAATACCAACCACTGAGCAAACTTTCTGACAGTCAACAAAAGAAAAACACCTAAAAAATTTAAAATACCTTCCTCATTGACATGGAACTCGGGTATGAGCTGCTCCTCCTTGCACGCCTCTCGCCCGGGAACCAGGCGCTGAAGGGCGGGCGGGTAGGGGTTCCCGTCCAGGTCCACCAGAAAGGGCGGGGGCATCAGATGAGGGGCCTGCTGGGTCTGCTCATCCAGAACGTAGTGGTTGGAGTCGCGCATCAGCGGCCGGTAGTCCGTGTGGAAGAACACGTCGTGGGGAATCTGAGGGGAACAGTGGGAAAGAGGTGTGTAAAGGAGGCAGGGAATAGGGAATATCAACTGTTTGTTTGCCATTGAAATGCACTAAGTGACCCCTTGACCTTGTTTTTGACCCAGCATGGCCTATGTTCAAACATTACCTACACATCATCTAGATACAACTTCTGACCAAGTGTGGTGAAGCTCGGATGAAAACTACTAGAATTAGAGAGCGTACACCATGTTGAATGTTTAAAACGCACTAAGTGACCTGTGACCTAGTTTTTGACCCGACATGACCCATATTCGAACTTGAGCTAGACATCATCTAGATACAACATCTGACCAAGTTTGGTGAAGATCGGATAAAAACAACTTGAATTAGAGAGCCGACACTAAATACGGACCGACAGACAAGCTCACTCCTATATAACCCCTAAACTTCGTTTGTGTGGGTATAAATATACAATGAGATAATACCTTTAAACAAAACCATTCAAGACATTGAACCTTCCCATTGCATGAACTATGTTTTTACATTATTTTATGTTAGCATTCCATACGCAATTATAGTTAAACATATACTGACAAGAGGGCCTGAAAGGCCCAAGGTATCCCCCGCAACATATGCTTTGTTTGAGGATGGGTGCAAATTGGACGGATGAACATAATGATAGATGGACGGACGGAGGACAGTAACACAAAACTAAGACAAAGGAAGGTTATATTCATACCAAGTTTCAAAGAAATCCCCCAAAGCACTTCCAAGATATGGCTCCGGACATAAATGTCTATAGTAAAAAGCATTTTTTCAAGATACTAAGGGCCATAAGTCTGTTTTTAACAGATGGTGTACAATGCCATTTGGCGTGCATTATCCTCTTATGCATATATATACTCATACCAAGTTTAAATGAAATCCGCCAAAGCACTTCCAAGATATGGCTCCGGACACAAAAGTGCCTATAGTAAAAAGCATTTTTTCAAGATACAAAGGGCCATAAGTCTGTTTTTAACAGATGGTGTACAATGCCATTTGGCGTGCATCATCCTCTTATGCATATATATACTCATACCAAGTTTCAATGAAATCCGCCAAAGAACTTCCAAGATATGGCTCCGGACACTAAAAAGCATTTTTTCAAGATACAAAGGGCCATAAGTCTGTTTTTAACAGATGGGGTACAATGCCATTTGGCGTGCATCATCCTCTTATGCATATATATACTCATACCAAGTTTCAATGAAATCCGCCAAAGAACTTCCAAGATATGGCTCCGGACACTAAAAAGCATTTTTTCAAGATACAAAGGGCCATAAGTCTGTTTTTAACAGATGGGGTACAATGCCATTTGGCGTGCATCATCCTCTTATGCATATATATACTCATACCAAGTTTAAATGAAATCCATCAAAGAACTTCCAAGATATGGCTCCGGACACAAAAGTGCCGGACGGACGGACAGCCAGACGGACGGACAACGCCAAAACAATATCCCTCCGCCTCTGGCGGGGGATAATAACTTGAACCTTCTAGCAGCAATCACTGATTCTCAGTTTGTAAGCGCTAAAAAGTGATAACATTCAACCATATTTTGATAGTTCTGCACAACAAGACAACAAGATAACCTTGGAGTATTTCTCACTGCCGCTGTGTCCGTACACCATCAGGTGACCATGAGAGTCGGTAGCTATGAAACTGCAGCCATCTTTGGAGAGCTTACAGTCAAACACGGCTCCATGGCCCTGCCCTTCAATCTGAAAGACAAACATCTCCTTAATGTGCAAACTACCATAGGTATGACCCAAACTCCTACCTTCCAAATGAATCTTTTTCTGTTCAATAATATTAACTTTCTACCTTTAAACAAACGTAAGACATTATTATTTGAGTTCACTAAGGCACAAAAGTAAAACATGGACCACTGTGCTCATACAAGGAGTAAAACATTTGATCTGCACTCAGTGGGCTTAATGCATGCAGCTTATCATGGAAGACATTTTCTGACTGTACTGTATTTTTGTTTAGTAGACTTCCTTTGAACAAAAAATTTCCATATAAGCAGAAAGTGACAACTCTGATCAGCCTGTGCGAACTGCAGAGGCTTATCTGAGAAAAAACTTTACATGCATGCATTAAGCCCCCTTTTCCCAAAGTCAATAATTTGTAAACATTCGGTGTGAATTCTTACCTGGTTAAAGAACTGCTTGACTTGTATGCCCTTGATGATGTCCCAGATGATGATGTTGCCATCATGGCCAGCACTGAGCAGGATTCTGGGGTCAGAGTCACATGCCTCCAACACAAACACCTCGTCATCATGGCCCTAGGTACACCAGACAACGATAGAATAAGTAGCATTCTGGGAAAGATGGGCTTAATGCATGTTCCTAGAGTGTTGTCACATATTAGCCAGTGCAGTCCACACAAGCTAATCAGGAAAAACACTTTCCACATACAATGGATTTCTGTTAAGACCAAAATACCTTCATATAAAAATATCCATAAAAGAGGAAAGCGTCGTCCCTGATTAGCCTGTGCAGACTGCAATGCTTATCTAAGACAACGCTTTTAACGCAGTTTTCCCATAACGTGGCTACAATCATCAGTCGACATTTTATAAATTCAACAAATTTCAGTAATGCGAATTAGCCTACTTAATAAACAAGTGATGTGTTTGTCAGAAACACAATGCCCCCTATTGCGCCACTTTATATATCAATTGGCAGGTTTAGAAATTATCTCCCTTTTAAAGCTTATTACTTCCCTTGGATTGTATTTTTTTACTTTTGACCTTGAAGGATGACCTTGACCTTTCACCACTCAAAATGTGCAGCTCCATGAGATACAGATGCATGCCAAATATCAAGTTGCTATCTTCAATATTGTTTAAGTTATGGCCAATGTTAAAGTTTTTGGACGGACGAACAGACAGACAGACAGACAGACAGACAGACAGACAGACGGACGGTTCAATTGCTATATGCCACCCTACCAGGGGCATAAAAACCTCGCTCAGTGCTCTAATTAGACTTAAATGAACCCTTAGACCCTGTTATGCCCTTTGTTTTATCTGACCACATTATTACATGTATGCAGCATGATATATAAAATATATATTTTATTAACCCATTTATACCTTTTAATGAAGGGCATAACAAGTTCATTTGTACAATAACTCACCCTGAGTTCATGAATCAGCTGTCCAGTGTACGAGCACCAGATTTTGATCAAGTGGTCGTTGACTGCGGTGATCACGAGGTTATCGTCACTGTTCCAGCCTACCATGGTTACTCGCAGTTTCTGGAGCATGGCAGTCCCGTTGTCATGGTTACGAGTGCGAGCCTTACGCTTCTTCTCATCATCTTCTTCAGAGGGCCTGCGGACAAGTTCTTGAAGTTATAGCGTAGACAAGCCCTATTTTTTGACAAGTTATTTGGATAGTTGACCTTGACATTAAGAGTAGCTGCATGGTTCTTGCTCGTTAGACGCCATGTCATATTGGTTAACATTTGTGCCACACTAAGATAAAATCCTTCAATACATGATGAAGTCATAGAGCAGACAACCACGTTTTGCCAATAAAGTTCTTATTTTGACATTAAGTATGACATTAACCTTAAAGGCAGCCATGTGGTTCTAGTGTGCAAAATACCATCTGATATGTAAACATCATTTAACAATCCTTCAAAGCATGGTGAAGTTATTGAGAGGACAAACCTATTATGACAATTAAGTGCTGTAACTTTACTTTTGACCTTGATTGTTTGACCTCGATCATGAATGTTGACACTTCGATCTTGAGTGTGTAGCACAGTTTTACACAGCTGAACATTTGTTTAAAGTTGCATTCAATGTGGAGGTTAGAGTGTGAGAAAAAAGGGACAGACCAAAAAGACTGGAGGGCCAACGGACTCATGGGACGGAGTCATTCCGATAAAGCCCCCCCCCCAAACACACACACACACAGCTACTGGTTGTTGGAGTTAAAGAATTTAGCAAAAGCTTAAAAGCAGATGAGGTAACAAAAGCATATCACATACTTTTTTGGAAGTTTGACATTCATGTCCAAGACAATATTTCTCCACTCATTGCGTTCAAACTTCCATATTCGTGCTGTGCCATCTTTGCTTCCACTAAGGAATCTCGCATCATTGTTGGCGTAGCATATGGAATCGACCCGATCCTAAAACAGAATGACAAATATGGAATGTGCAGTACCACATGAAAGGTAAATTATAAATAGGCTGAAACAAGCACCAAATACAATGCCATTTTAGGTCTCCATTAAGCTTTCTATATTCCAAATTTCATCAAGATAAGTTGATGCAAACTAAAGCTATTGACAGGAAACCCCTTGTTTGATGCTGCCCAAAGGCTAGCCAAACCGAAATCTTACAACCAGGATTTTCAAATCGCTTGAAAGCCTTGTCACAAGTTATGTAATCAAAGCCGACGGAACAAAATGGCAGTTAGTGTAATAACATTTGCATAACAGTAACTCAAATAAGTTATAGAAAAACACACATGAAATCGAGAATGTAAAAGTGCCTACTCTCAATAATAGCACTATGAAGCCTATGTACACGTACTGTATGTTTCTCAAGCTCCCCAATTTTTTCCGGATATCCAGCGTGGAAGTGGTACATCCGGATCACATTGTCTGTGCTTCCGGCGGCAAAGAACATCCCTCCAGGGCTGAATGATGAGCACAATACCTGAGCACCTGCACGGGATTTCTCAACATACTTCACAGGGCGGACACTGAAATCAATGAAATAGGACTTTGTACTTGCACAATCCTACTAATAAAATATGTGAATGAGGTAATATTGTATTTTGTGGAAATGTGTACACATGTTAGAAATAATTTAATTCTTTGTGATCTTAACAATTGCCAGCTGATAATTTGTCATGAATTATTAGAACACTTATTTGAATTCAACAGAGACATTTGCCATTCATGAAAGCCAGTGTCGGACAAATACATAGCCTGAAGCCTGGGGGCTACCCACAGTTTTAGTCCAGCTTCTAAAAATTCCAAGCATACATCTGCCAAGCTACTGTAAATCTCTATAATTGGTAGACCAGTATACCTAATAATAAGTGATATATTTTTATTTAGTGATAGGAATAGGGTGACAATTAATTATATTCCGATCAATCATTTATCTAATAAGAAATTGTTATCAGTCATTTGTTGGGGGGGGGGGGGAATTGAATATTAATGCCCAGCACATCAATATAAATTGAGTTATTCATTTTTAACACAGAAATCATAAGATGTACTTGAAGCTGTTGTCCTCAGTATTCCACTCCCAGAAGCAGACACAGGCATCTCCACCGGTCGAGGCTAGGTAACGTCTGGTTCCATGAACCATTGGTGAGAACTGTAGCAAAATACCAGAGTCAAGTTGCCGATAACAATAGATATGATTGGGAAAACAGGGTTTAATGCATGTGCATAAAGTGTTGTCTCAGATTAGCCTGTGCAGTCCTGTAGGACAAGCGCTTTTAGAAAATTCACTCGTCCTTTTAAGATAAAACTTGTCAATACTAAACAATTTATTCAGCTTGATCATCTTTGTCGAATTCCACAAGGCCCTCATCAATAAAGCAAATAACGCTATGACCTACCTGTACTGACGTAATCATGCCCGTATGACCCTGCAAGATGGCTGCCGGTGCTTTTGACTTCAAACACCACACTCGTATAGTCCTATCACAGCTTCCCGAGGCCAGCAACGTGTTCTCGAAGTTGATGGCCATGTCCGTGATCTCAGCACCATGTCCTCTCAGTGTGGCCTTCAGTCGACTGTCCGTCACCCACCACACCTTTACCAGACTGTCGTCCGCACCCTTCAACAGTAGCCAAGGTTGTCATTGTCAAATGAAATGAAACAGCTTGCTGCAGCTGAATAGATAATACTTTTCCCTTGCACGCAGATCCACTGTGGTAAACTTGAAATTAATAATACAAATATAAGTATTACATTTTTATAAATAACAAATTAACCATTCATTTTATTAAACTATATGATCACTTATATGAATGCTAATGCACCTCTGAATATTGAATTCTTTATCTTATACATTAAACTAATAAGCCTACTACATTAACTACTGTGCAAATTGTTCATCGACGACAGATCAAATGGATACAGTTTTAACTGGAGAGTGCAATGAACATGTTTCTATCGCAGGCTATATTGCAGTTCATATCACTGGCTGACCTGAATGCCAAGAACACGTTCTTGAACATGTTCAAAGAAATACACTTTACAGAAGTAAATGTCATGTGTAAGTATATGTTATTGATTTACTGTGATACTTTGGTGCATTTCTGTGCTAGTCCCATGTAAATATTATCACTTGGATTATCTAGCGGTTCTTCTATGATTTTTATTATTTTACCTAAAAGCATTTTATTAAAATGTCAGTTTGCCATTTCAAACACACACAACTCCTATCAATCAAACAAATTAAGAATTCCCCTAAAATGGAACCTCAGCCAGTTAAAGTTAACTTAAGTAGAAGATACAGTATAAATGCTATATTGTCCAATAGCTATCTAGCCTGATTGGATGCTGCTCATGTCTTATCAGCACTCTGAAAATTAATTTCTACTGCTTTATGAGTCTGTCACCCTGGTAATAATAATTTATACTTATTTTAGCACTAAGCATATTTTTAAGAAAGTGTCACATTTAGAAATAGCAGCATAATTAAGAAATTTGTTAATTCAAGATAGATGAAGATCAGTTTGGAACTCCTTCAATTTGAATTATCTACTTCATCTACTTTAATTACTAGGAACAGAATAAGTAACCTGCAGAGTCAAGTATCGCTTGTGAAATTAAAACAGACTTAAAGTTGAACTTCAGTGAACTTTTCCATTTGAATGTTTATTCGACATACTGTTTTAATAGAATTAGAAATTTAAGCAACATGTTGTTTTTGAACTTGTGGAAAAGGGCTGTTTCTGGCTCACTAACTGAACAAGCCGGTTTTGCTGGGAACCTACAATCAGTGCAAAGATCCCAGAATATTTGAACAGAAGAAAACAAAGTTTAGAACACCCACCTTTATGCCAACACATCACATGTGTCTCTTGTTTTTGGAAAAGTATAATAAAATGTTGTTGTTTTTTAATATTATCTTTATTTTTGTCCGTATTACATCATTTTGTAGGCAGTTTTCATAAAAGAACATTATGAACATATATGGATAAAAGATGTTCTTATTTTTTGAAAAAAGTCAGATGCAGCTGAAATGATCAAACTTTTGTAAAATCTCATATTACTGGTGCTTATGTTTTTAAGATAAACGACTTACAGTAAAGAGGAACTCGCCCGTCCTATCAAACAGGACACAGTAGACTGCAGAGAGATGGCCCAGTTTGCGACTAAGTCGTCTCATGCATGCGTACATGCAGGTGGGCACCACATGCTGATACTGGGACTGACCAGACATCTCCATACCCCGCTGTACGTACACTGAATATAGAATGGACGCATGTGAAATGGGCATAGAACACTGGTATATATTTTAGACATGAATGTTAGTCAATTCAAACCCTGTCGAACAGTAAGAAACGACTTAACAAAAATTGTGCGCTGAGTGAAATGTCTAATTTCATTGAATTGTACAACTTTATGAACTTGTTACAATCCTGCATCTAGTACCTGAATATGTGTTTATATAGTGATTCAGAGTTGTCATTACGATAATAAATCATTTTAAAAAAGCCCTTTCTTAATAACCCTAAGCAAATTAAACAAGTAGTCTAGAAGGCTCCTTTATGATAGAACAAATATTGATGCCTGGAAAACAGCATAGTTTAATGATTTGAAGCTTCTAATTTATCAGCAAGTGGTTGCAATCACAACCCTATTGATTATGAAGTATATGAAGATCACAACATTGAAATTATTAGACAAGATCAGGCTGATTTTTGTTTTGTATTAAAATGCAAGTTGTAAAATTACAGACTTCCCAGATACATACACCAATTTGGCACCACCATGTTGTGTGGTGGGTATTTTGGCCTCCCATGTTGCAGCGTTACATGTGTGCTTGGGGGCCATTCTGTCTGGGTTATATCTGAAATCCGAATGAAAATCAGTATATGTCAGATCTTTAGTTTTGTTTTATTTGTTTTATTTGTTTTATTGCCATTACCATAATTACTCTAAGTTTTTGGAGACTTTAAATTTTAAGATACCCCCTTTTTATGGAAAAATAATTATTTTGAATGACTTACAAATTTGGGAAATAAGAGTAATCGTCCATAATTAATTTGTGGACAGTTAATATGACAAAGCAATTTTACCATAATTCTGCCTTTTTGCGCTTATCAGGTGACACGTCCATCATGCGTATTTACAACCAGATTAAGGTCAGTACACCTGACAATAGAATGCCTTACAGCATTGGGCCATTCCATTTGCATTAATTGGTAAATAACTCTGTATACAGCTAATAGACAAAAGTCACAATGGTTTCATCAAACAGCTTAAAATAAAAAATATATAATAAACAGCGTGGTATTTTGCACGCACATGCTATTATTCGTTGAAACAATTGACGCTATACACATTGCATACCTGCATCAGATCCCAAAGAAAATATTTGTTATATTTTCTCTAAATGTTCTTACACTTGTATTTTCAAACTACTTTTGGCATCTAAATTTTCGGACATGAAAAGGAAAAATTATGTGACCGAAAACTTTGAGTAATTATGGTTCATGTACTCATATTTTTGTCATACAGTTAGTTTTGCAATTAAAGATTGTTGGCACATTTTGATTGGATAACTTATGATTACTTTTTAAGATTACAACAATAAGTCAGAATTTTTAACTTCCTAACTGTTATGACACAAAATGTGACTATATTCTCCTCCCGACCCCACACCGCTTAATAAGCTTCAATTGCAAATGAATTAGGAATGAGTGGGTCATTGATGAAGCAGTGTCTTGAACAACTACACATCACTGTGAAATCATATTTTAAGCTTCAATTTTATGAGTTGAGTAATGTAGAAATAGTTTAATCCACACACTTATACAGACAAAAGGTAAACAGACAGATTGACTCCAATAGAGCCCTCTCTGTAAGGGAATAAACGTTAACAAAGATAATTATCATTATAATTTAACATCCTTTTTGTCTTAATATCACTATTTAATTTTACAATCTCAGGAAAAATATATTGTAGTATACATTTATCAAAATTATGAAGTTTTTGTCCTTTTCAAACAAGATAACTATTATTATTGTAGTTTAATACTATTATGGACTTTTATTACTTCAGATTGATATAATTATGGTCCATTATTACTAGAATTTTATAATATTAAGGACAATTATTTCTGCAGTTTTATATCATTATTTACAATTTATATTGCATTTTGATGTTATTTTGAACTGTTATTACTGCATTTTGATATTATTATTAACAATTTATTTGGCAGTTGATATTATTTTAAATTGTTATTACTGCAGTTTTATATTATTATTATTTATAATTTATATGGCAGTTTGATATTATTATTTACTATAATAATACTATTATAACTGCAGTTTGATATTATTATGTTCTATTATTACTGCAGTTTGATATCATTAGTTACTATTATTATTGAAGTTTGATGTTATTGTGACTTTCATTATACCTATATTTTAACAGTAATAATAAAAAATAACGACAACAATCATAGTATTAGATTATTGTCATTATTAACAACAATTATATTAATGATCACTTATAAAAATCAGTCTTTCATTCCCAACAATCTAGTATTAATAAAAACCAGTTTCAATTCCTCCTCTATTGTGAATTTCACCATCCTCATCATCAGAAACCACAGTAACAGCAGAGGTAACAAAATGTAAACAACTGTAACAAAAATATTTTATTAGAGCATTTAACTGACTTCAGATCCCTGGTGATTGTGGTCACAAGTACTAAGAAAGAAATGAGTGACCAACCTTGTTCAGTCCTCAGCAGTGATTGTGTCCCAGCCCCAAGAAGTGAACCAATACCCAGAATGTGGGGCTTGATTTTCTCATCCAGAAGAGGTCCAAGTCGTTGGCATATTCTCAGAAGATGGTCACCACCAATGTGCCTATTAATCTCAAGCTTGTTTGGGGGAGAGAAGTTATAAATTCAGATTGAACTTTTATAACCAAATATAAAACTTGTTTAGTGGAATGTAACCTGCGCTTTACGACAATACAGACTATACCTAACATTTATGCAGTGACGTCTTAAAATAGTACGCCATAATTAGATAAAGACTATATCTACAACGTTTCGCATCCAATCAGAACGCAAGAAGAGAAATCAAATATTTTCCTGTTTAGTGATTGGTTGCAAGACAAGGTTACAAAGGTCAAACTAAATTTACCATTGCTCTCTGTCAGAATATTTCCAATATAATTAATTATAGAGAAGAACGGACAAAAATGAAAAAAAATCATCAAAACTTCAGGCAATGTGTAATTGTTAATTATGATACATATCTTGCTTACAGACAAATATAATTGATTACTTGATATCAAACCCTCTGTACCAGGCTCTATAATGGAGGTTAACAAGTCTTACCAAACTTTCATAGCTTCTTTCATGTTCTCCACCATTCCAATCAATCCTTTTTGGCAAAAGCTTTTAAAAAATCAAAGAAAAATATATTTGAACAATTATTCCAAATTTTGACATTATGACATTCGGTAGTAATTTCAAGCGAATTTTTCAAAAATATGCGCGATTTCGACGATTTTCAAACCGAAAATAAGAAGAAACAGCTGTATAACACACGTTATTTCAATGTTTGATACTCACCCCACGTTCAATCAGTTCACGCCTCAAAACCTGTAATTAAAACGGTAATTTAAGTATAAATACAGTTGTGGATAATCGAACAATCGATAAGTACAGTTGTACTTACATTTCCAGCACTTTTGCACGGCCCCGACGACAGAAATCGTTCAATAAGAAAGTACAGTTCTGAAAAGAGAATGAACATGTATTGTATCACGGTTGGTTTTTAGACAAAAAACAATACACAGAGAAGTGTTACCAATTACAGCTTACCCCATTCGATTGGGCTGGTGTTCTTCTTTGCAACTATGCATCCAGACATTGTCTTACAATAAGTTTACACCATCATGTTTGCTTTTGTTTTTTATGTTTTATGAAACGGTGTCGGTAGCCATTTTATGAACAGTCTGGACAACAAGTTTTGCGCATTGATATTTAGCAATTTCTTTTGTCGCTTTAAATAACTAACAATAGTGTGTGTAATTTATATATTATATTATTATATAGATTAGCTATATCATGTCGAGTACAGTCGGTTTGTACATTTAGTTGTGAAAAGTATATTTATATTTTGCACTATTTTCTTTGTGTATGAAAATTTGACCTAGTTTTCAGAAGTTGATATTTATGACGTCATTTCGGGAAATCCCTCGTGATAGTGGGTTTCCGTATTTACACGTAAGTTTATCCCAACTGGTTCAAGTCTCAGACTTTTTCTTGTCGTTTTACAATGTTTCGCTCACGTTATTTATATGTCTTTATGCATTAGTGTGTCCGATAGTTTAATATGTAATTTTTGTATCAATAGGTCTCATCATGTACACATTTTATGGTGCTATAAATGGGAAAGGTATTCGGACACGCATATATCGGATTCCTGAGTGATGTAGAATAAAGAATATTGCAGTGACGTATTTTTTGTTGATTAATCAATTGATGTACGATTAATAATGATTTTATTTCTTATATTATTTCACATGTTTAACCACTATTCCTTATGCGCTATTAACTCTTTAATTTGGAGATGCATACGACTTATTACAGTTCCAATTGCCACATACCAAGTTCTTATTTTATAATAACATATTTTAAGGAAATAATTAACTTAACTTAAAGGTGCAGTAAATAAATTAACTTAAAGGTGCAGTAATAAATAAAGAGTCTAAGTACAGATGATGAGGAAGTACAGATGATGAGATATGTATTATGTATATTATAAGCAAGAACTATTTCATATCAGGGAGTTCTATTATTAGAGAAACTTATTAAGTTAATTAAGGGATATTGATTCCTAATGCACACTAAATGTCTGTTAGAAGTGCTGACTTGTACGAAGGAGAACCCGTATGATCTTCAAGTATTGTTGTTGTTGTTTTAAAAGTACTTCAGATGTATAATTGCCATCAGTTAACCAACTTACACTTTTTCTGGTTTAGCTGGTTTACAATATAATAAATACAGGGATTAATTAGTAACATGTTAAATAAAAAGTGCTCTAATTAAGGAGAACTTTGCAGCACTGTATGTTTGTATAACATTTACATAGTCATTAGTTAATATTTGTTTTTGCATGATACTGTTTAAATACCTCTGGCATCTTATGCTACAATTCTGTTTGTCTGTCCTTCAGTCCATCTGCCTGTTTGAGGTTAACCCAAAATGACATGTTGCGTATACCATCAATAATGCTTGCTTCAAATCTTTGATACTTGCAAGGATGTTGTCTTTGATCAGTTACACTATTAACACACATACTTCAACCCTACCTCATTTGACTTTGGCACTCTATGAACACTCTAAGCACACCCATATCACATGACTGCATTCAAACTTGTTTTGGACATAAAAGCTTTGATACTTCAATTAAGAATGAGCTCATCAACATCCACTGACTCCATTATGGATCATTAATAAATTTGGGCTAGTTCCTCTTCCACCTGGGGCAATTGCATTTATTGATTGCAACATTTTTTCTCTTATGGAATTCAGCTTCTGACAAAAAACATTTTTGTAAATAATGTTACTGTAAAGTGAAGGGTTAACACATTTAATGATTTACTTTCACATTTCAGACAAAAAGTAATGACTTGGTTTCCAGAGAAACGAACACAGGACACATGGCTCCATCGTATGTGTGGTCGCATTTTGAAGTCGGGCCCAATTCCAAAGCACATTGCCATTATTATGGATGGGAACCGTCGATTTGCAAAGAAAAACAGTATGGAAAGAGCTGAGGGTCATTTAAAAGGATTTGACAAACTGGCAGAGGTAGACTTCAGGGACTGAATTTAACCTATTAAGGCACTTGCATTTTTTGCAAGTTGATTTATTTTTTTCACTCGCAAAATGAAAAACTTACTCGCAAAAGAGAATTTTTTATATTTTTTATTTAAAACAATACATTTCTTGTACCATATTGCTTAAAATTGTGCATTATATGTTGGCTGCTTTAAAAAGCAAAATCATTGTCGCTATCAACAACATAATCTAGATTGGTGTTAAATTCAGTCATCCATTTTTTAACTTTTGAGAGCTGCTGTCGGCTTTGCTTTCTCTGAAGATTTTGGAGCTTTTAGTTTCTTTGCTGTCTCAGCGTCCTCGGATGCCCGCCTCTTCAAAAATGTGTCCATGATTAATGAATGTTTTTGATTGTTTAGATTTAAAGATTTTTGGAAAGTCGCGATCAACAAAACGCTTATTAGCCGCAAGCGCCTATCAAACCATAGCTTGTACCAGAGTAGCTTCCCTTGAATCTTACAACAATAACAATGGCGGTCAAATGTGTTTATGCAATTCTAAACACTTTATGCAATTCTAAACACTTTAATCATTTAATTTAAGCAAGATTTTGATCTTGAAAATGGGAGTTGTGATTATAGAAAGTAATTATCTCTCAATACTAAAAGGATTTATGGAAAAACAGGTTTGAGAAATCTGAACTTTCTACTGGCAGAAAATTGCAAGCTTTATATTTTTGAACTTGCTATCCATAAATCTCAAGTACAATTAAAGTGACAATTAAGCATACATACTTAGCCCAGCTATTCCTTAGTTTGTGATTGGAATAGAACCTTGTTAGTTTTGGACATGCTAACTGTTTTAGACACTGGAGTGGTGCCTCAATCTGGGTATCATCGAGGTGACAGTGTACGCCTTCAGTATAGAGAACTTCAAGCGTTCCAAGGATGAAGTGGACTGCCTTATGGAACTTGCACGCCAGAAATTCGCACGATTGCTGGAAGAAAAGTATATGAGTGGTCCTCTGTGAAAAAGGGGTTTAATGCATGTGTGTAAATTGTTGTCCCAGATAAGCCTGTGCAGTCCGCAAAGGCTAATCAGGGATGACACTTTCTGCCTAAACTGGATTTTTGCTTAGAAGATACTTTCTTTAAACAGAAAATATCATAAAAGAGGAGAGTGTTGTCCATGATTTGCTTGTGCAGACTACACAGGCTAATCTGGGCTGATACTTTTTATGTCCCCCAGTCTATACTTATTTTTGCCCTGTCTGTTTTTTGGTTTGTTTGCGTCAAACTTTAACATTTGCCATAACTTTGCAATATTAAAGATAGCAACTGAATATTTGGCATGCATGTGTATCTCATGGAGCTGCACATTTTGAGTGATAAAAGGTCAAGGTCATCCTTATAGGTCAAAGGTCAAATATATGGGGGACATAGTGTTTCACAAACACATCTTGTTGCACATGCATTAAACCCCCTTTTCACAGAGCATAGACATATTCATCTGGCTCTCAGAAATATTTTGAATGTCTTCTTTGTGATAAGCAATTTCTTCATAACAAAATCCAGATAGACAAATGAGAAATGTATTGGAGATCAAGAGGGAAGCAGTTAGCTTTAATTCTGACAAATGGTATAGCTTCTTAGAATAAGATTAAATTACAAGAATACTGCATGATAATTATATTGAAGTATACCTATTGTTCTTATAAAATTCATTAATTAAAATTATAATTACTTTTTTGATGTAAAGTTTTTGATCAAAAGTATTTCATACATATTTGCATCATTTGAGCCTTATGCTGGGAAAACAATGCTTAATGTATGTGCATGAAGCGTCATCAGGGGCGACACTTTTCACCTTACTTAACTGGATTTTCATTAATAATACTACTTTTAAACAAAATATTCTATAAAAGCAGAAAGTGCCTTCCCTGAATAGCCCGTGCAAACTGCAGATGCTTATATGGGAAGACACTTTACACAGTTTCATGAAGCCAAGTCCCCCCAGAACGAGGCTCATTGAAGGAAAGTCTGGCATGTTTTCAGAGAGATGATAGAGAAACATGAAGTGTGTGTACGAGTTCTGGGAAACATTGCTCTTCTTCCTGAGGACGTGCAGAGAACCATAGCAGAGGTTGTCAGCCTCTCCAAACATAATACAAGGTATGTAGTGGTATCAGAGAACCATAGCAGAGGTTGTCAGCCTCTCCAAACATAATACAAGGTATGTAGTGGTATCAGAGAACCATAGCAGAGGTCGTCAGCCTCTCCAAACATAATACAAGGTATGTAGTGGTATCAGAGAACCATAGCAGAGGTCGTCAGCCTCTCCAAACATAATACAAGGTATGTAGTGGTATCAGAGAACCATAGCAGAGGTCGTCAGCCTCTCCAAACATAATACAAGGTATGTAGTAGTATCAGAGAACCATAGCAGAGGTCGTCAGCCTCTTCAAACATAATACAAGGTATGTAGTGGTATCAGAGAACCATAGCAGAGGTCGTCAGCCTCTCCAAACATAATACAAGGTATGTAGTGGTATCAGGTAACCATAGCAGAGGTCGTCAGCCTTTCCAAACATAATACAAGGTATGTAGTGGTATCAGAGAACCATAGCAGAGGTCGTCAGCCTCTCCAAACATAATACAAGGTATGTAGTGGTATCAGAGAACCATAGCAGAGGTCGTCAGCCTCTCCAAACATAATACAAGGTATGTAGTGGTATCAGAGAACCATAGCAGAGGTCGTCAGCCTCTCCAAACATAATACAAGGTATGTAGTGGTATCAGAGAACCATAGCAGAGGTCGTCAGCCTCTCCAAACATAATACAAGGTATGTAGTGGTATCAACAGATGCAGAATGTCGCAATTTAAATACTGTTAAATCACTATTAATATTTATGTGACATTATTTTTCATTCTGCATTGACCTATCCTGGCATTTAACACAAACATATCAGAAAATGACAGGCACAAACTTTGGTTCCAAAATCAGAAATTTGTATGACCATGAAAAAGACATCTTTTGAAAAACCACAAAATTGCATGCTGCTCAAAATAAATGCTTTTACACTATTGCTATTTGGACATTTTCGGTTCAAGCCAATGATAAGGTTTGCATTCTGTGAAATTTTGATCCATTTTTACCTCTTAAGTTTTTAAGTTTCAAGCAAGTGGCTATGTGAATTTTGTGAAAACCTACCAATTTCCCTGGGGAATTACTGACTTTGTGTCAAGTATATATTTTTTTTATCTCACTAGGTATGTGAGCGTGTGTGTGTGTCTATATCAATTATCCTAAAATCTTCTCACATTGAAAATTTGTTTCTTATGTATACAATCATCTAATAAGTTTCTCAAATGGAATGTAATACTGGTAGTTGTAGTATGTTTTGTCTTCAGTCTAAAGTCATTGTAAATATATTCTCATGGAAAACTCTTTGTATTATCTGTTTATGAATATACATGTATATTGTATAAATGTATTATGAGCCGGAGACCTTTCTTTACTATAAACTTACTACTGCTACATTCTAGCATATAATTGAATAACTAGGATCCCTTTTTCTTATCTCTTGTTACTTTATTTTCGCATTCATAGATTGAACTTAGACCACCCATAGCATTTAACATTGTAGGGATTTGTTATCATGTTTCTTAATCCTTTTTCAGGGCCATACTGAATGTGTGCTTCTCTTATACATCTAGAGATGAAATCTGTACTGCTATGAAAGAAGTTGTGATGGGAGTAGAGGAAGGCGTCTTACAAGAAAGGTAACATGAATATTCAAACCCTGCAGAAGGTTGAACAAAGTTTCATAAAAGTTATTATTGTTATCCCCCGCCAAAGGCGCCGGGATGAAGAATTAGCGTTGTCCTTCAGTCACAAAATTTGCAGGGCTCTATCTCAGAAACTATATAAGATATCAACATAAAACTTCATGGATGTAGCAGGTCGGGCTACAATGACCTCTCAAAGGGTCTAATAGGACCTGTAACTAAACTCTGAAATACACATGCACTTCATGGGTGTATAGAAATTAATGAGGAGAAGAGCCATTAACCACAACCATAATCCTACACTTTCTTAAATAAGAGTTATTGCCCTTTGTTTTTTGTATGATGTAACTTTAAAGGGCTATATCTCAGAAACAATAGAACTTTAACATGAAACTTCATGGTTCTTCAGATATAAATGAGGAGCATTGCCTTGCATAAGAACCATAACCCTACACTTTCTTAAATAAGAGTTATTGCCCTTTGTTGGTTCTGGGTGAGGTAATTTTTCAAGGCTATATCTCAGATATGCAACAAGATTTCAACATCAAACTTCATGGGTGTTAGTGTGTAATGTGTATAGATCTAAATGAGGAGAATGGCAATGCATAAAAACAATGACGATAGACTAATTTATTTTTTTGGATTATACTGTATATCGAGGGATATGCACCCGTCCATAAACAAAATGTATTTGGCGGGGATATCAATTCACCATTTGTTATTATTATTATTATAAATGGTGTTCACTTTTTATAAGAAGTAGGTTATAGCACTGAAGACAGATATTTTATGGTATTCAGGACCTGCCAAACAGCCTGTCAAATTATTTTCCCTTAGCATTGAGGGCAATATTTTGAACTCTTGCCTTTGACTCTTTGACCACAAGCAACAATTCAAAATATTGCCAACTCTTTTAAGAAGACAATTGGACTGCTCCCAAAGGTCAATAAAATAACTGTAATATGGACAGCATGTTTAAACATGTACCGCACATACAAATAATGACAAATAACGTCACCACCTGGGTTGCACACAGATAAGCTGCATTTATTGTATTTCTATGTTGACTGTGTCAATTGTTTAAAACTGACTTAATCTTTGCAAATATTTTTATAATTTTTAAACAAATCTAACATTTTATGTGAAACATTATGAAGTGCGAGTATTTTCTGGATTTGACCTTACTTTGAAAGTTATCCAACTTGTATCAATGTTTGACAGGGCTATTAAAATCGTTGATTATGCACTGGTTGATGTACAGAATGCAAATGTTAAGTAAGATAATAGAAATAGAAACCCACTTGTTGGGCCCTATTGAAATAATTTTGAAACGCCAAATAGACATAAACTGTATATGGACCTCAGCCTTGATATTTGTTCCATATGCAATTTTGAAATACTAATACTTAGCTGGTCACAATTATTTCATAGGAAAATCGGAGCGCTTTTTTATCTAGAGTGCAAAATAGTCTCCCAATAGATCTCATGTTATCCTATATGTTTGCAGTGATATATCAGATCAGCTGCTGGAGCGGTGTTTGTACACGAACCATTCTTCAAACCCAGATCTCCTGATACGAACATCGGGTGAAGTCAGACTAAGTGACTTCCTACTTTGGCAGGTAAGCTTCATTTGACACAGAAACCAGATTTGATTTGACTTCGGCCTCTCATGATGCAATTGTTTAATCATTGGTTAATGAAAGTAAAGATAATTTTGCAAATGTGATACATGGGATAATCCTTGGTTAATTTATCAATGTCCGAATCCAGCTCACATTTTGGACTGTTCATAGCCAAGATCATGCCAATAATATAATTATACCCCCCCCCCCCCCCCCCTCAAAGTAAGTTTGTGGGGTTATATTGGAATGACAGTGACATTTCTGGTTGTACTTTGTACCAGTCTTGTAAAAACATTTGAACACTGTACATGATGTTTGACACAGTGTTGATTGTAAATTCCATAGCACATCATTGTTGAAAGGTCTGCTTGGCTATACACTAAGTGCAATAAGCTTGTTCTGAATAATTATTAATGCAATGCCATCTTGGACCTCTTGTTGTGCTTTTATGTTGTTTTTCAAAAACAATTAGGGCTTTGTTAGCTACATTCTCTAGAACTGTACAAAATAAATGCTTCTTAATGTGGCATATATGATATTAACATGATCAAAACAAACTTATTGATTCAATTCAGAATAATTGGTACCGGTATATAGGTATAATTGATTATTATATTAATTATTGATATACCGGTAATTGACCTTTATTCCAAAAACATTTCATGGCTTCCAATCCAAAACTTGTTAATATAAATTAATGCATAAACATTAAATCAATTTTTTTGTGAGCATGGGTTGTTGTAATTATGTGCATTCTTATTAAAGGTATCTTAAAGTTACATGAACTTTTTTGCAGTTCATGTTTGAAACAAACCTTTACTTGTTGCATTTGATTTTTGGGCGTCTGGATTGTGGCCACAATTAAAAATAACTAAGTTCTCTCCCACCCATATTTTCAGAGCACTTTCAGCGTGTTGTCATTCCTGGAGGTGTTGTGGCCAGATTTCAGCATTTGGCATTTGTATGCAGCCATTATACACTATCAACGAAATTATGATGCAGTCATGGTATGTAAACTATGGAAAATGTACATGTTTGTCTAATTATCATTGTAGTAATATCACAATCTTCATAAGACAATTTTTTGTTTTTAGGAAAAAATATTGTAATGTTAGATCAGCGAATTACAAAATAACAACAGATTATAGGTTTAAATTTTATTAGGAATGCCTGTATGAAAGTATGCGAATCAAAGATCTCTTGTAAGAGCTAAAGTCAATTTGTGATCAAAGATTAAATTTTTGACTGGTAAGCAAAGCTCAATTAAACGGACAAAAAACTAAATAAATAAAAATTTCAAAGGGACTACAGAAGTGTAAAAATACGTATCCAAGTGGTAAAGGGTTAAGAGAAAGCTGCCTGACTGACGACCTCTCAGTAACAAGGCTGACATCATATCCATTACACCTCTGTGCTTTGGCGTTTTTACCAAGTATTATAACAAAATGGTGTTATTATTTCGAAAGAACACATATAATTTGTTTATTGTTGTATTTTTTATCAGAAGGCAAAAGCAAACAACCTACAAAACAGAGAAAGACTGCTGCAAGAATCTGACAAGAAATGTGTTCTACAAGAGATGAAAAAGTGTTCAGACTGTGAAAATGACAAAGTTCACCATGAGGACCTTGACCTTTGTAGCCTAAGAGACAAGGTCATAGAGTACGCAAAAAAGAGAAAACATAGGGAGGATCTTTTTGTGAATAAACTGAACGAGAAACGAGACCTATTTCTTGCATCAAAACTAGCACCTGTTAAATAGACTTTTGGTTTGGGGGGGGGGGGATTTAGTGAAATTAAAATTCTAATATTTATTAAAGATTGGTTAATAAGTTGTATTTGTTTTTGCTTTACTGGAAAATATTATTTGGAATGGTGTATATTTGTTAAACCAATATAATTACTGTCAGAGATAGTATTATAAATTATGCATTTTATATGGAATATTCACTGTTATTGTATATTTACACTGGTAATCTTTGCATGCAAAGATAAAACCTATGCATGTATTATTTTTAATTGATAAAAGCCAACAGATGGCTTTAATGCCCCCAGTAGGGTGGCATATAGCAGTCGCACCGTCCGTCTGTCTGTCCGTCACACTTGTGCGTTTAGGTTGAAAAAAGCTCAAAACTTCTATGTCCCTTCAGATGTAACCTTCATATTTGGTATGCATGTGTATATGGACAAGGCCTTTCCATACGCACACAGATTTTGACCTTGACCTTGAAATAATGGTCCGCATTTAGGTTTCGAAATCTGCGTTTAAGTTTCGAAAAACCATTTTTCAGGGGCTGTCTTCTGATGGAGACAGCTCTTGTTTGAAACTCAAAATCCTTGATGGTGTTTTGGGAAAGTTTAAGTCTGTTGTGCTTTTTATTTAATGCTAACACATAACAAAATTGAAGTACATTTCTTAAAATGGTAATTGTAATTCCCTCATTCCTGTATTCTCTGATCAGAATAACTGATGTGGGTAAATTTCACCACAGTAGAGCTTTACCCCATTATTTGTGTTCAAGAACTGTGTGATTGGCAATTGTAAACTACTCCTGTTGTTTACAATGACAGACCTTATAAATTTTGACGGTTTATAGTGGCGTGTAATCTTTAAAAATATATAATAATTGACTGGCATTTATATCAAGATGGCATTACTGTTAAAAATTATAAAGGACTTCTCAGAAAATAAAAGTAAAAACCATTATTTCAGTTTTTCTTTTAGATGCTATTATAGTCTTCAGTCACTTACTTCATAAGACATGTGACCATACTAAGCACATTTGGCCTTTAAGAGCAAAACAAATATGCTAATATAAACAACAAGTGTTAAAAAATGACATTTTTGAAATTAAACTAAATAACTGAGAAAAAACTACATTTGAAACTCTTGACTTCATCAGCAGCAGTATGTAAACTGAGTCTACACAGAAAGAAGACACATTTTTCATCATACAAATAGTAACAAATCAACATCAGATACAATTGGTATCGCTTATTCGCTTAAAAAAATACTTTTAAACCTCAGTCAGTTCAGTTAATAAGTTTGTCGGAGAACCTACACTGATAAAGCCAACACTTCAAGTCACTCTTAAATGCAAACAATCCGCACTCTATCCACCATATCCTGTTAAGTTGATGACAACAGTTTGCTGTCATAGTTTGTGTAACACAGGAATTCATTCTGGAGCCCTACATGCTGTGGTAGAAACCCACATGGTCGAACTCCCAGCAACTTCAAGGCCGTTTCTTGCAGAATTGCACCTGCAAACAAGAGGGAAAAATGTCCGTGGTCGCTCGCTTGAGAAACATAGGAATCAAACTATGCTAAGCATCTGTTGTGATGTTTGGATAATAAGCGTTGCTTCTTATCCTCACGCATTTTTATGCCCCCCTTCGAAGAAGAGGGGGTATATTGCTTTGCTCATGTCTGTCGGTAGGTCGGTCGGTCGGTCTGTCGGTCGGTCCGTCCACCAGGTGGTTGTCAGACGATAACTCAAGAACGCTTAGGCCTAGGATCATGAAACTTCATAGGTACATTGATCATGACTCACAGATGACCCCTATTGATTTTGAGATCACTAGGTCAAAGGTCAAGGTCACTGTGACCCGAAATAGTAAAATAGTTTCCGGATGATAAGTCAAAAACGCTTATGCCTAGGATCATGAAACTTCATAGGTAGATTGATCATGACTAGCAGATGACCCCTATTGATTTTCAGGTCACTAGGTCAAAGGTCAAGGTCACGGTGACCCGAAATAGTAAAATGGTTTCCGGATGATAATTCAAGAACCCTTATGCCTAGGATCATGAAACTTCGTAGGTAGATTGATCATGACTAGCAGATGACCCCTATTGATTTTCAGGTCACTAGGTCAAAGGTCAAGGTCACGGTGACCCGAAATAGTAAAATGGTTTCGGGATGATAACTCAAGAACGCTTATGCCTAGGATCATGAAACTTGATAGGTACATTGATCATGACTGGCAGATGACCCCTATTGATTTTCAGGTCACTAGGTCAAGGTCACAGTGACCCAAAATAGTAAAATGGTTTCTTGATGATAACTCAGGAAAGTTTATGGCTAGGATCATGAAACTTCATAGGTGCATTGATCATGACTTGCAGATGACCCCTATTGATTTTCAGGTCACTAGGTCAAAGGTCAAGGTCACAGTGACAAAAACATATTTACAAAATGGCTGTCACTACAACTTAGAGCCCATTTGGGGGGCATGCATGTTTTACAAACAGCCCTTGTTTAATTCGGCTGAGATACCAGTAGAACTTTGATAAAATTGTATGCTGAATGGGTAAAAATGTTCTTTTTAAAGCATGCACAAGGTTTCACTATAGCCACATTAGAAAACTGCCTTACCCCTTGAATCCATGTTTTGGAACTGACCAAAACAATGTTAACACTTGAACAAAATATTATTAAAACAAATATTCTGTGAAAGTTTCATGAAAATTGGGATCAAAATGTAACTTCCCGAGTGTTTACAAGGTTCACTATAGCCATATAAAGAAAATTGTCCTGCCCATGGCGGCCATGCTTTTCAATAAACTGTTGCCCTTCCAAATCAGCCAAGATTTCATAAGCAAAAATGTTCTTAGAAAGTTTAATGAAGATCAAACCAAAACAAGAGCTGTGTTTGTGAAACACAATTCCCCCTACTGCGCTTTGAAGCTGCACGGCAGCTATTTTAGAAACAATGTTATATTTTGAGTGTAAAGGTCACAGTGACTTTTGACATTGTGACATCAAACCATGTTTGATTGTAGATCTCAATGAGATGCATGCGCATGTGACGTTTATAGAACATTGACCCAAGAGTTTTCATTTTATGAGCAAGATTAAAGTTTTAGGACAGACACACATATAATGACAGTCAGACAGGCCAAAAACAATATACCCGATCATTCAATCTGAGGGCATAAACATATGACTTTTATGTTCACGGGGTTTCAATATAATAATTATAGTGAAACCCTGTGAACACAGTAGAAGTGACAATGTCTATACAATGTAGCCATATAGCGCAAACAGCCCCAACCCTTGGCAGCCATGTTTTTCAATGGATCGGAATTATTTCCAAACAAAGTTGATATTATAATCGAATAATGTTCTCAGGAAGTTTTATGAAGATAGGAAAATGTTACTTCTAGAGAGTTCACAAGCAGCAGACTTATGGTTTGCGCTCTGTCTGTCAGTCAGTCTGTCTGTTACACTTTTCTGGATCCTGAAATAACTTTAAAAGTGTCTGTCAGTCAGTCTGTCTGTTACACTTTTCTGGATCCTGAAATAACTTTAAAAGTTCTTAATATTTTCTCATGAAACTTGAAATATGGATAGATGGCAATATGGACATTATGCACGTCATTTCATTTTGTTCCTACATCAAACATTCTGGTTGCTATGGCAACAAATAGACTAGAAATACTGCAGAAAATGGTGGTTTTCTGGATCCTGCGATAACTTTGAAAGTTCTTCATATTTGTTCATGAAAATTGAAACACTGTTAGATGGCAATATGGACATTATGCACGTCATTTGCTTTTGTTCCTACGTCAAAAATTCTGGTTGCTATTGCAACAAAATAAAAAAATAAAAAAAACCAAGAGATGTGTTTGTCAGAAACACAATGCCCCCTAATGCGCCGCTTTGAATTTTATTCTTTGACCTTGAAGGATGACCTTGACCTTTCACCACTCAAAATGTGCAGCTCCAAGAGAAGAAAGTAAGAGATTGAATGGAGAAATGAGTTATTTATTTTTTTACCTTTGACCTTGAAGGTTGACCTTGACCTTTTGAAATAGGCAAGGTAGATGCGTCAGGATAAAATATGAACAGAAAAGACAATGTTAGTAAGAAAATGTTAGTAAGATATTGCATGGAGAAATGAAAATTTTGTTTTGTAATTTTTGAGCTTTGACCTTGAAGGGGACCTTGACCTTTCATCACTCAAAATGTGCAGCTACACGAAAAGTTAGTAAGAGATTGAATGGAAAAATGTTTTGTGTTTTTTTGACATTTGACCTTGAAGGATGACCTTGACTTTTAACCACTCAAAATGAGCAGCTCCATGAGATACACATGCATGGTAAATATCAGTTGCTATCTTCAATACTGCAAAAAGTATCAAACTTTAACCAAGGTTTAAGTTTTGGACAGAATGACAGACAGACAGGACAAAAACAATATACCCCCTCTATCGATCCGGGGGCATAAAAACAATTCTGACAATGTGGAGCCGGTAGGGGACATATATTGCTTGTCAATAGTCTTGTTTAATTTGACCTAGTGTCCTAGTTTTTTTACTTAACGTGACACAGTGTCAACTTCTGCTGTGGTGTTATTAAGACAAATTGCCTGAAGATTGGGCACTAAATGTGTTCAGATGATCAATGTTGAGGACACCAGACAGACAATGGGCGAATGGCAATCACAAAAACTTACCATGATCAATTTGTGAAAAACATTAATTCAATTTAACACTTTTAGTTTCAGTTTCATAGAAATAATTTATCTATGTGTTTGGAAATGCTGCTTTTACTTCATTATATGACTTTGAATTTAAAGTACCCCCTTGAACGTGAATAAGATTGACTATTAATTAAATAGTCAAATGCATTATTGTTATTATATATTTACCATTTGAATTACAATTTGCATTCATTTGAATTTCTGTCACACTTCCCCAATATTTATTACTCATATAATTATATATACATTTTACTAAAAAAATAAATAACTAGAGCTTTGTCAAAGACGTGACGAATATCCCAGCATGCCGCATTGACACAGAATATTTAGCATGTTGTTTTCACAATAAACAGCAGACACCATGCTCAATGTTTAAAATGCACTAAGTGACCTAGTTTTTGACCCAGCATGGCCCATGTTTGAACTTGATCTACATATCATCTAGATAAAACTTCTTAGTACCAAGTTTGGTGAAGTTCGGATGAAACTACTTGAATTAGTGAGTGGACATCATGCTGAATGTTAAAAACGCACTAAGTGACCCCGTGACCTAGTTTTTGGCTCAGCATGGCCCCATGTTCAAACTTGGCATAGAGATAATCTAGATAAAACTGATAACCAAGTTTGGTGAAGATATTGGATGAAAACTACTTAAATTAGAGAACGGACAACATGCTCAATATTTAAAACGCACTAAGTGACACCGTGACCTATTTTTTGACCCAGCATGACACATATTCAAACTTGACCTACACATCATCTAGATACAACTTATGACCATGTTTGTGCAGATCGGATGAAAACTACTTCAATTAGAGAGCTGAAACCATGCTCAATGTTTAAAACGCACCAAGTGACCCTGTGACCTAGTTTTTGACCTTCCATGACCCATATTTGAACTTGGCCTAGACATCATATAGATACAACTTCTGACCAAGTTTGGTTAAGCTCGGATGAAAACTACTTGAATTAGAGAGCAGACACCATGCTTAATGTTTAAAATGCACTAAGTGACCCCGTGACCCAACAAGATCACTCCTATATACCCCCCCTAAACTTTGTTTGTGGGGGTATAATTATGAAGAGCATTAGTAATTGTGAATTGATTGCTAGTAAAATTCTAAGAATGTCTGCAAGATCCTCACTTACACACACAACACATATTTTTTCCATGTAAAACAATTCTAACATGCTAGACTAGTACATAATCTCACTAGAAGACCACACACCTGTATTTAGTATAACTTTCCCGATGGTCAGAAACCTCACGGTCTGAGCCACTTTGCACAGACACTCCTCCGACAAGAACGGTGGGTCTGCTATCACGATGTCAAACCTATTCCTCCATTCAGCAGGCAGTCTAAGGGGCTCTTTGTAGTCATAAAACAGGAAGTCCTCTCTGAACATTGAGAACCTGGTGTCATACTCGAGGCATCTGACCTCACAGTTAGGGGGACACAACTCCTTGATCTTCTTATAGGCTGTTGGTGAACTGATACAGGCAATCCTGGATGTGAAAGCACACAATTTAAATGAGCCTCACTCTGGGAAAATGGGGCTTAATGCACATGCTAATCAGGGACAACACTTTCTGCTTTAATTGTATTTTTCGTTCAAAGAAAGACACTTATTGACAAACATTCAGTTAGGCGGAAAATATGGTCCCTTATTAGCCTGTGCAGACTGCAACCGCAACACAATAATAACAACAACAAAAACAATTACAGTATTGCGTTATTTCTACACATACTAGTATTTTAGATCTGCATATGTTAATATGCTTACTTTCCATTATCGCCCATCACACTTAGGGCTTCCTCAGCGAGTCGAGTGGCTGTTTCATCAGTGTACCAAAACTGGCTCAATTGCTGAAAATGGACACCTTTATAGGCATACTTAATGTTTCTATTAATCAAATCAATAAGAATACTTCAATAAATTCCATACACATACAATATATAAAGTTTCTATTTATTCATTTATTTATTTATTACATGTACTAGCATGAACTAAATACAACAACAGTTAAAATCAAGTCAAACATTTATATAATGTTTATCTGTATAGATTCAATATTCTAAAATAGAACAAAACTCGTCTCAGTGCTGCAGAGAGGATTTGAAAAGAGCAGGATGCTCTTTTGTCAAAAGGGCACTTTACCGTACACAGTTGTATTATCCCTGTGGAAAATTAAAATGTATCATATTATTTATTGCAGTCTTCATTTTTTTTTAATGTTAATGTGTAAATTCAGACAATTTATTGAAACTTCTTATCAAATATGCTGTATAATAATGTGATAAGATAAAACAGAGCATGGCATGGGTCCCAGAGGGCAGGGTGGGAACTTAGGTAGGCAGGTTTTAGCCCCCTTTCAATGTATGTAAAGCAAGAGCACTATCAAGTATATATGAGCCGCGTTCTGAGAAAACTGGGTTTAATGCATGTGCGTAAAGTGTCGTCCCAATTAGCCTGTGCAGTCTGCACAGGCTAATCAGGGACGACACTTTCCGCTTTTATGGTATTTTTAGTTTCAAGGAAGTCCCTCCTTACCAAAAATCAAGTTTAGGCGGAAAGTGTTGTCCCTGATTAGCCTGTGCGGACTGCACAGGCTAATCTGGGATGACACTTTACGCATTTGCATTAAGCCCAGTTTTCTCAGAACAAGGCTCATGTATATATTGCTATCCTTCACTGTATTACATTGGAGAATTCCCCTACCTCAAGGGTAGGCTTCTTGTTAAAAACAAATTACTCAGTTTCATATCCAGTAGGGATAAAGATACACATTTTCATAGAAAAAAAACACTCTTTTATTTTAATATTTCGCCCAAATGGGCTTTATCAAAGTATACCTCATGTACATGACAGTTATAACTATGTAGTGAATTCATATTTGTAAACTTTGATAAAGCCCATTTGGGCGAAATATTAGAATAAACAAGCAAATTCGTTGAAGTGATATTCCCCGCCAATATTGATATTATACTTCTTGACACAAAAGTTTTCTGGACGGATGGACAACGCCAACGTGCATCATCCTCTTATCCATATATATACTCATACAGTAGGCTCTCTGTAAACCGACGGTCTCCGGACCGGCCTGATTGTCCGGTTTTCAGAGAGTTCCGGTTTATCAAGAGTATGCATATTGCCAAAATATACATGGTATGCATTGTGTACAGAATCACATAAAAATAAAACAAACCATATACATTTACATGTACCATTTGATAACTGTACGCAGGTACTGACGATGTTGATTGCATTCTTAAAAAAAATGTGTTTTTAACCGATTAAATCGAAAAAAAAATCCATACCGACTTGTTTTACAAATTACGATGCACTATTGTTAAAAAAATATTTTTACTGCTGAAGGTTGTACATTTAATAAAGGACTTCTTTTGAATTATCCCAAAGTGAGCGTGGTGCTTTATAGATGTACATACGTGGCATTTGTCATATAGGCGAGTGCCGACACAAATAAGATTGTTGTAGATACACGATTTATTATTCAATACATACATGAATATATGGATGGATATTTAACAGTCATATTTCTAACAGTTTATCTGACAAACAAACAACCATTTCAGCGTTAAAAACATGGCTATAAGATCTTTTAAAATACCAGAGAAGATCACAAGAAAGTGATCGTCGCAACGGCATGCATTATTTTTTTTAATTAAATTGTTTATCATAGGCGATAATAAATAATTAATAAAAGGATCGAGTCAATCACTTTTTGGTGTTACCGCACGTTTATTATAGACATTCACAGTTTGTTTTACATTACTTAATCGGACTCCCATAGCCCGGTAACGACTTGACATCTTTATGGTATGTTTAATCCGATTATCGATAATTGCGCGAGCAAAATGTGTGACACCGCACTCGCTGTGCTGACTAGGTATTGTTATTTTCACGCCTCGGGCATCTTGAGAATTTAGACCGTCCGGTATACTCAATGTATTTTACGTTGAAAATGACCAAATTTACGGAGATACCCGTCCGGTTTCCGGTTTCCAGAGAGTTCGGTTTATTCAACATTTTTTAACAAAGAAATAGAAGGAGAAAATACGGGACTGGCCCGACCGTCCGGAATCGGGAGAGTTCCGGTATTCCGAGAGTCCGGTATTGGCAGAGTCTACTGTACAAAGTTTCAATGAAATCCGTCAAAGCACTATCAAGATATGGCTCCGGACACACAAAAAGCATTTTTTCAAAGTACAAAGGGCCATAACTCTGTTATTATCCGATGGTGTACAATGCCATTTGGCGTGCATCATCCTCTTATCCATATATATACTCATACCAAGTTTCAATGAAATCCGCCAAAGCACTTCCAAGATATGGCTCTGGACACACAAAAAAAGCATTTTTTCAAAGCACAAAGGGCCATAACTCTGTTATTATCTTATGGTGTACAATGCCATTTGGCGTGCATCATCCTCTTTTCCATATATATACTCATACCAAGTTTCAATGAAATCCCCCAAAGCACTTCCAAGATATGGCTCTGGACACTAAAGTGCCGGACTGACGGACGGAAGGACGGACGGACAACGCCAAAACAATATTCCTCCGCCTATGGCGGAATAACAAGCGATGTGTTTGTGAAACACTATGTCCCCATATATATGACCTTTGACCTTGAAGGATGACCTTGACCTTTCACCACTCAAAATGTGCAGCTCCATGAGATACACATGCATGTCAAATATCAAGTTGCTAGCTTCAATATTACAAAAGTGACATTAAATGAGCGATTTTGACCCATATATTTGACCTTTGACCTTGAAGGATGACCTTGACCTTTCACCACTCAAAATGTGCAGCTCCATGAGATACACATGCATGCCAAATATCAAGTTGCTATCTTAAATATTGCAAAAGTTATGGCAAAAGTTAAAGTTGGGGCAAACAA
The DNA here is from genome assembly GCF_020536995.1 of Dreissena polymorpha. Lineage (NCBI taxonomy): Eukaryota > Metazoa > Mollusca > Bivalvia > Myida > Dreissenidae > Dreissena > Dreissena polymorpha. The sequence continues at coordinate 47,848,793 of NC_068365.1, forward strand.
ACAAACAAAGCAACAAACCAACAGACAGGGCAAAAACAATATGTCCCCACTATAGTGGTGGGGGACATAAAAAGTGTTTATTACTATGAACAAACAAATTACTCAAAATACAGTGGGTAACCCACCCAGTCTTCTTGCAGACTTCCCTTGGAGATCTTTCCTTCTTGAATTGCAGCCTCCTGTTGTTGCCTTTCAGCTTGCTCCTCATAGAATGCTTGTAATGCAGCAAGCGTATCTGCAGAAAGGTGCGGAGTGTCATCATCTCCGTCATCAAGCTAACAAAAGATAAGGGCTGCACGATTTTGCAAATCGAAATGGTTATCAATTTTTTTCCCATATATTGGCGTTTAATACAATTCTGTTAGCCATGAAACAGAACTGATAATTTGACCCTCAGATATATTTTCAGATTTTTTTTTTAATGAACCTGACCATCAGTGACCATTTTGATACTAAAGACATTTAAAACCTAATCATGACATAAAATGTTGTGTGTGCAGTTTTTGTTGAAATATTTTGGTATATACCATTAATATATAAAATCTCTGCAAACAACTGGCAGGAGGAAACAAGATGTGTTACAGACATGGACAAAGAAACATTTAATGTCATAAATCATAATATTTTTTACAATTTGAATATCAACAAGATATGTTTCCTAAGGGCACAGATGCCCCTCATTCCACTTTTTTGTCAAAGCTCCTCATACTTGACACATAAAAAACACAAACTTTATCTGAAAGTCATGCTGGTGGACTCACACACCAAAAATCAAATCACTATCTGAAAGCATTTTTCCTAAACGTCTGGAAAACTCTGTACTTTGTAGAGAAAATTTCTATGACAAAGGCCCATAACTTCACCAAAAATCCATGGACCATAGCAATACGGGAACTGATCTGTAACTCATGCAGGTAGACTAACATATCAAAAATCAGGTAAATATCTCAAAGTGTTTCAGAAAAAAGTCCGGAAAAATGTTATTGTAGAGAAAAGTCCATGGCCCACGACTTTGCCAAAAGTCAATGGACCAAAAAAACTCACTTGATTGGTAACTTACGCAGGTATAGATTGATGTCACGCATTCATTTCATCATTCCAATTCAATCACAACAATCCATGAAAGGATTGTGTCTTACATACAGAAATACATCTCAAAGATGAAGTCATTTTAAACTGAAAGTTGTTTGTCAACACTCAACAGAAACCATGTTGCAATTGTTAAATTAAAATTGCAACAACTTGAAATACAATTTTTCTTGGTGAAATACATGTCTAGATATCAAAGAATTAAGTGTAATAAACCAGACATTAACAGTTTCATTTCAAATGAGAATAAGGTTTCAATCTAAAATTACAAGTAAACATGAAAATGTTTCTTTTTAATATTTGCTATTCAAGAAGAATTTGATGAGATGCACGTTTACCCTCAGTCACACAATTATTGTACTTTACAATTAAATAAGCAATAATTTGATTTCAAAGACATAAATAAGGATATACTACAGAGCCAGGTGCAGCTTTTTGCAGCAAAACCAACCAAAACTAGAGCTTTGTCATAGACGTGACGTATACACCCACCTGCCATATTGACACAGACTATTTTGCATGCTGTCTTCAAAAAACAAGAGAATCTAATTTATGGCGATTTTTAAGAATTATTATGCCATTATTATTTATGGCCATTTTGAGCTTTGCACTCTTGAATTCTCTCGCATGACATGCTGTCCAATGACTGTGAAAAAATGAATGTACAGAGTCATTTAAAAATCTAACAATGAATGACATAGTTATGGCCCAGACAAGCTCATTTATGGCCATTTTTCACTTTTGAATTCCAAGTGCCACCTTGACCTTGGAGATATTGACCAAATTCTTTCGCATGACACATTGTCCAATGATTGTGAACAAATGTACCAAGTATTTTTAAAATCTCACAATGAATGACATATTAATGGCCCGGACAAGATCATTTATGGCCATTTTTTACCTTGGAACTCAGTGACCTTGATCTTGGAGATATCGACGTAATTCTTCCGCGCGACACACCGGCCAATAATGGTGAACAAATGTGCCAAATGATTTAAAAATCTCACAATGAACGACATAGTTATTGCCCGGACAAGCTCATTTATGGCCATTTTTTAGCTCGGCTGTTTTCGGAGAAAACCCGAGGTATTGTCATAGCCAGCTCGTCGTCCGCCGTCCGCGTCGTGCTAAAGCCTTAACATTGGCTCTAAAATCAAAGTGCTTCTACCTACAACTTTGAAGCTTCATATTTAGATGCACCTTGATGAGCTCTACACGCCACACCCAATTTTGGGTCACTAGGTCAAGGGCACTGTGACCTCTAAAAAAAAAAAAAAAATCTGACAAGCTTTCGCAGCCAAGCATTGGCACCCGTTATGCGGTGCTCTTGTTGATCTTTGAACTCAAAGTGTGACTTTGACCTTGGAGATATCAACATAATTCCTTCGCGCGACACACCGTCCAATGATGGGGAACAAATTTGCCAAATTATTTTAAAATTTCACAATAAATGATAAAGTTATGGCCGGAAAAGCATTTGACCTTTGAACTCCAAGTGTGACCTTGAACTTGGAGATATCGACGTACTTTTTTCACATGACACACCGTTCCATGATGGTGAACAAATGTACCAAGTTATTTTAAGATCTAACAATAAATGACATAGTTATGGTCAGGACAAACTTTCTGTTTAAAACACACTAAGTGACCCCGTGACCTAGTTTTTGACCCGGCATGACCCATATTCAAACTTGACCTATACATCATCTAGATACAACTTGTGACCAAGTTTGGTGAAGATCAGATGAAATTTCGGGACAGACCGACCGACTGACGGACCGACAAAATGACTCCTATATATTGGTTATGGGGGTATAAAAATTATATAGATAATCCCTAATAAATTGTCAACAGCTGAAAAATAAATCTTAGATAATCTTCCAATAAAAAGTACATTTTTAAACATGAATTTGATATTTTATTAGTGAAACCATCATATACTGAAAACATATAGAACAGTTGACGAGTGACGTCACGCACACCTGCAAAGTTTAGACTCCGCCCACTGGTTGGCAAAAAGAGGTAGAATTCATATAAGCGCATATAGAGAATGTTGGCAAAATCATCGTTTTTAAGGATAATCATGCACAATATCAAATATAACTAGCAACAAACTCGGGAGTGGAACACAATCTAAGAGCTCGATATGTGGTAACGGTAACCACAAAAATCTCTCTACTTGGCACTTCTTCGCAACCATTTTTAGTTAAAACATTCTCAGAAATTGATTTTTTTTCTGAATAAATTACATTTAAAGGACGAAAACAAATAAGCATGACAACAAACAACCAATAGGTCAATTTTATGTACATGTAAGCAACAAAGGGTAACTGATTTGAACCATTATATGTCTTAAAAAAACAAAGACCTATAAAATGTATTTTATAGGCCTTTGGAAAAAACTTACCTTGTTACATATTAATTAAATTCTCTTGATTAATGTAATTGTTTTATTTAATTGTTCACACTAATTTTGACAATCTTTGTTGCAGCATTTATATCCCGGTGTTTAATTGCATCTTTGTTCATCACAAACAGATTATCTCGTTATGATCGGATACTGTCCAAACAATTACAAAGAAAACATGGTGTCATAAACCCAGGGACCTATACGTGGGTCCCTGGATAAACCACATTTGGCAGATCAGTGTCTGGTCATTATATAAACACATGTTACGATACCTCCATGTCATCTCTAGGCATATTGAGCAGTCATTTAAGCCAAATTTAGAAGCTAAAATACTGAACAGTTGCTTCAATCAAATATTTTAACATTAAAAAAAGAAGACATTTGTCGGAAATGGATTAACAGGAACTAGTGAATATATATTAGCCAGTTTAATCATAATAATACATTAATATGTTTAATAATTATACATTTAAAATATTGTGCAATTTTACTGCTACGCAATTAAGGTATTTAACGGGTACCGGCAAAAGTAAACTCCGCTATTACGTGTATGCTAAATAACAGTAATATTGCTATTCAATGAAAACGAAACGAAAATTCATTCAATGTAAAATAAAATGACCATAATTTATTTAACAAGAGTTCCGCGGTCGGAGATGACCGCATTGAAGCCGGATTTTTGATTTAAATGACAGGAAAGTACCTTTCGTGTTTTTGTCAATGCAATACTTAAATTACTGAAATATTGTTCAAAGGTCAAAATGAAATGTAAGTACTTTTCAAGGCATGAGCAAACCTTGTGTTATGTTTTGAATGCATGCATATACATGAACAACAATAACATTTAAGGTCACAGTGACCTTGACCTTAGAATGAATGACCTTGAAATGACCAGTGGTCATCTAAGTGTGCTTGCAAACCTTCATGTCAAGTTTGAAGACTCTATGTCCAAGCATACCAAAGTTATAACAATTTTAACATTTTAACATTTAAGGTCACAGTGACCTTGACCTTCAAATGAATGACATTGAAATGACCAGTGGTCATCTTCTAGTACTGGCCAATCTTTATTTCAAGTTTGAAGACTCTAGGTACAAGCATACCAAAGTTATAACATGAAATAAGAACTTTAACATTTTTACATTCAAGGTCACAGTGACCTTGACCTTCAAATGAATGACCTTGAAATGTCCAGTGGTTACTTACTAGTTCTGGCCAACCTTCATGTCAAGTTTCAAGACTCTAGGTCCAAGCATACCAAAGTTATAACAACTTTAACATTTTTACATTCAAGGTCACAGTGACCTTGACCTTCAAATGAATGACCTTGAAATGTCCAGTGGTTACTTACTAGTTCTGGCCAACCTTCATGTCAAGTTTCAAGACTCTAGGTCCAAGCATACCAAAGTTATAACAACTTTAACATTTTTATATTGAAGGTCACAGTGACCTTCACCTTCAAATGAATGACCTTGAAATGACCAGTGGTCATCTGTTAATCCTGGCCAACCTTCATGTCAAGTTTGAAGACTCTAGGTCCAAGCATACCAAAGTTATACCATGAAATAAGAACTTTAACATTTTTACATTCAAGGTCACAGTGACCTTGACCTTCAAATGAATGACCTTGAAATGACCAGTGGTTACTAACTAGTTATGGCCAACCTTCATGTCAAGTTTCAAGACTCTAGGTCCAAGCATACCAAAGTTATAACAACTTTAACATTTTTTATATTGAAGGTCACAGTGACCTTGACCTTCAAATGAATGACCTTGAAATGACCAGTGGTCATCTGTTAATCCTGGCCAACCTTCATGTCAAGTTTGAAGACTCTAGGTCCAAGCATACCAAAGTTATACCATGAAATAAGAACTTTAACATTTTCGAGCACGCCGCCCGCCCGCCCGACAACATCAATCTATAAGCCGAGATTTTTTCGAAAAAAATCCGGCTAAAAATTGTAATGTATTCCGCTTTTTAGGGCTTTGTTTTATAATTGATTAAATGCACCACTGACACTATCGATCGCTGATAAAAAATAACACTATCCACACCACTTATAATTATAATACAATTTATATATGTTTTATTATTGTAAAAATCTAATTTGTTTAAGTCTCACTATCAGAAAGAATACGGCTTATGTATTGTTTTGTTTTGTGCATTGTCGGTATTTAGTCTTCCGATCACGTTTAATCTATGCTTATATCTACTTTTTTTTATGAAGAGGAAATTTTATTTGTGAATAAACATTTATTCGGTACTAAATATGATATATTGGCACTATTTTTTAATGTTTATTTCGGTTTTATTACCAATTTATTGACTAAACAAAAGCCATTTATACATGTTTTACGTTACTGTAACAAGTGTTTTTTGCCAACCAGTCAGTGCGCATGCGCGGAAAATCCGAATGTACACAATAACATTCAACTGGTCTATAAGGGGCTCATTAATAACATTCAAGGGGTCCGACATTCAAGTCCCTATAGATCTATTTGTCCGAACATGTTTCAGTCCGAAAATTAGTCGTCTAAGAATGTCTACTCGTTACCAAGTCTTTTCTAAAGGACTGAATATCGACCCCATTCACAAGAGAAATGCTGATGTTTTTCCCCAAAGTTAATTTCATAAATCAATATAAATACATGTAAACTTACACTTTTAACGGCTTACCATTTTAACAGCCTGTAGTGTAACTTGTGTGTCAATGATGAAAATTACTCTTACACCGGTTAATCGAAGATGGCTGCGCCCCGGATGATTCTGCAGAATGACTTCAACTTGGCTCTAAGGTGGTATTTTATTAACACGTGTTTGTGTCAGTAGATATGCAATAACTATAATGTAAAATCTGATCATAAATTGCATTTTTATTTTCAGGGAACCCGATGGTAGGGCTTGGATCACGTTTAAATGCACAGGTAATCCGGCTCGATATGTCATCCGGGCAGATAACATTTCGGATAAGCAATATTATTATTTACCTTTTGTATTATGGAATGAGGAAAATAAGGTTGCATAATCTTATAAAAAGTGCTTCATAATTTACTGTCAAACGCTTATTAGATGTCTGTTGACGATAATATTGGTAATAATTGTATGCAGATTATCTTGGTACAAAATTATAAGTTGGTTCACATTAACAATTGTTAATGCCAGTCATGACTCTTGGCAAAAGACCATCACAATTTACAGGCCAGATTGGCAAATGCGGGAAAAAATTCCACTAACATAAATCAAACCATTTTTCTCTTTTCCTTTTTCCAACGACAATGTTGCTAGATGTATTTTCATGTGCGAGAAGACTTAAGTCCAATTTAAAAACTCTTGTTTGGTGACATTCAATACATAAATTACTAATTAAAATGTGTTATTTGTATCTTAAACGTATTCTACATGGTTGAATGACACGCGCTTCGTTAATTTGATTGTTATTTGTCAATTTCGATGAGCTACGTAATTGCATTTTATTGTCCGCCATCTTTGAATCACTTTTTTGTGTAAATCGTATATATCTGTTTCGAGACGCTGCGTTAACGTTTGGAATCATTCTCAGAATTTATTGGAGCTGCCGTGTTTTAATGCTGGTTGTTACAAAATTTTATGAGAATGACCTTGTAATTTCCGAAAATTACATGAACCCGTAATCACGAAATAAATTGTGAAAACTGCAAGAGGGTTACAATCTTTGGAAGTGAATATTACTGGACAGTTAGTCCGACGATCTGGCATTTCATTGTCAGCCATTTGAAATTTTCTTCGTCATTGTCCGACAGGCTTCGCCATGTCTGTATTGCAGGGCTTTTTTTTCTTCTGTAGCAAAGACCTTATAATGGCCCCTTCCACATAGAGAAAGGCCTATTCCCTAATTATAATTTCTTTTTTTTAAATGATGCTGTTTTCCCCAAATTTTAAGCTTATTTTGGGAAATTGCTTCCCCTTTCTCAATTTTGTCGATAATTTTGTCCCAAAAATGGAAGGCCAGGCCCTTTCCCCAAATCAAGAAAAAAAGCCCTAAAATGAGCAAAGCAATATATATTTTTTTATATGAATAACCATAAACAAAATTCATGTGTTAGGGTTTAGATATCATAGCCACTATGTTTGTTGTTTCTAAACACTTATATATGAATTGTGATTTTTGTTCACTTTTACAAAATATTAAAAATTTAAATTTTAAAATTCTCTTAAACAGAAGAAAGTGTCAACATTTAAAGAAATAGATACAAGTTATTGGTCATAACTAAATTGCTGCCCCAACAAAATATCATTTTTCTATCTTAACATTTCCTATCTATAATTAATAGGTGTGAAATCAATGCTTTAGTCTTACCCCAATTTTAGAATTTCATTATTGCATAGTATTGTTTAACAAAACATGTTTTGCTCTGCGGAAAAAGGAAATTATTTTCAGATAGTCAAAATATTTGTATTTTATTATTATAAATGTTTTTTTATTGATTTTTTATATATTCAGTTTTTAACACAGAAGATGATTTTACACTAAATCGGTGAAATTATGATCCCCAAAATAGATGAGGTGTAAAAAAAATGAGTTGAATAGGTTAGTCTCCAGGTATGTAAAAAAATGATATGTATAAGCAGTCAATGCATTCCACTGCGCAAGGAGCTTTCACCTGTAACACTTAGTACTGCATACACACAAACTGTTATTGACGTGAAAAACTCTGAGTTAAATGTTAAATAAATGCATATTTGGCTCAGCAGACTTGGGTTTTTTAGCCCTGCACCAGGTCCTGTTTTCATCAAAGTTTTACTTGTCAGTGTCAGAAGTTAAAGACAGGAGTGCCGAGTGGTTTGCCTAAAGGGAGGAGGAGTGCAGTGCCCATGGTAAGAATCAGCCACGTGGCTAGCTCAGTTGGTAGAGCAGCACAATCTGGAGGAAGTGGGTTCAAGCCCTGCACCAGACATATTAATCATTCCTCCAAGGATTTAGTGGAAAATCAATCCATTTGGGCAATTTAAGTAGACAACTAATCAAAATACAATATTCAAATGTGTCTCTGGCTGATAATGTCTATAAGACTTATCTTTTTTTTGATATTTCAAACAATAATGCTTATTTATAAAATGCACTTGCACTTTCTGTTCTCATTAAACAGGTCAGGAGTCTGTGCACAGTCATTTGAGAGCCACTGGTTTGTCAGAAACAGGTCCTGTTGTTACTGGTAGTGATGGATTCTCAGTTCAACAGCTAGGAGATGTATGTTGACATGTCTTGTTACATTTTAAAATTATTTCTTGTTTTTTTATGCCCCCAAAGGAGGGCATATAGTAATCAGACCGTCCGTCCATCTGTAGGTCTGTCTGTCCGTCACACTTTGCGTTTAGGTTTTCGAAAAATGCTCATAACTTCTATGTCGCTTCAGATAGCAATTTCATTTTTGGCATGCATGTGTATATGGACAAGGCCTTTCCATACGCACACAAATTTTGACCCCTGTGACCTTGACCTTGAACTAAGGGTTCGCGTTTAGGTTTAAAAATCTACGTTTAGGTTTCGAAAAAAGCTCATATCTTCTATCAAGCGTTTATAGGGGGCATAAGTCATCCTATGGTGACAGCTCTTGTTATTTTTAGCTCGGCTGTTTTCAGAGAAAACCCGAGGTATTGTCATAGCCAGCTCGTTGTGTCGTGTCATGTCCGTCGTCAAGTCCGCCGTCCGGTAAAACCTGAACATTTCATTAAGGTTTTGAACATTGGCTCTAAAATCAAAGTGCTTCAACCTACAACTTTGAAACTTCATATGTAGCTGCACCTTGATGAGTTCTACATGCCACACCCATTTTTGGGTCACTAGGTCAAAGGTCAAGGTCACTGTGACCTCTAAAAAAAAAAATCTATCAAGCTTTCATTTATTAAAAAATGCACCTGCAGCAGAGCGTGGCACTCGTTATGCGGTGCTCTTGTTTATTTAACATGCTAATTAAACTTGATGACATATGCAAATCACTTGTTATGTTCAGCAAGTACTGAACAATTTCATGATACACATGTTAAAATTGGTGTACTGGATTCAAGTTGTCTGTCTGGCCGCCTGTCCATTGTTTCTTATCCCGAACATCTAGACAGGATTCAACAAAACTTCCTTGTGTAACCCTCTTTCAAAGTCTTTCAAATAGTTCCTGTCCTTTCAATATGTTGGTCACCAGTGCTTAAATAAGATTTTGCAATTTTTTTTTTCTCAGAAACCACCATGGTCAATATTTAATATTTATAGTGTTTCATCTTCCAGTAGTCCTCTGCTATGTTTGTTCAGATTTGCCCTTTGGGTTAAAAATGGCCTTGCACCAGGGGAAACATGATTGATACAGACTTACATAACTAACCTAAGGGTCAAAATTGGAAACATCTTGGGGGTAACTTGTTTCTTTTAATATATGACCATACAGTGAAAACTACTATAAATCTCTGAATCTGCAAAGCCTAAAGTTTGTTTTTTTGGATTTGCATGGTAGTCCTCTACCAAGTTTGTTCTAATCATGTACCTGGAATCAAAATTGACTCCACCCTTGGAGTAACTTGTTTCCATTATATGTATATATAGTGAAAACTGTCAAAAGCTTATCTGAAACAGCATGGCAAATACTGGTAGGTGTGGTAGTTAGCATGTAACGTGGAATGATGTTCCAACTTCCTCTAATTTGTGTGTTCAAATCATGCCCCAATGTGGTCAAAAATGAAGATTTCATTAAGGCTTAGTATATTGCACAAGATTTGTAACTCTTTTTTTGCCCCTGGTATGGTGGCATAAAGCACTTGAACTGTTTTTTTTTTATTTACAGGTCCTTCTAGCCTCTTCACGAGGTCTTTATAGCCCGACCTGACACTTGAACTGTTTGTCTGTCTGAACTTTAAATTGGCCATAACTTTTACAACATTGAAGATAGCAACTTGATATTTGGCATGCATGTGAATCTTATGAAGCTGCACATTTTGAGTGGTGAAAAGATCTCGGTCATCCTTCAAGGTCAAAATTCAAAAAATACAATCCAAGGGAAGTAATGAGCTTTAAAAGGGAGATAATTTCTAAACCTGCCAAATAATATATCGAATTTTTTTTTCAAAGCAGCACAATTGGGGGCATTGTGTTTCTGACAAACACATCTCTTGTTACTATATTTTCTAAAGTTATTGCCCTTTGTTTAGTCTAATAATTAGACTTGGGGGGGTAAATTGAAAAGTAAAGATGCTTCCTTCTTGGTATTTGGAGATAGATCTCATTAAATACCAGTTACATTTGTGTATTGTTAAACTTTATTATAGTTAGATATCAGCAGCTAAATGGCTTTATCATTGGAAAGCGTGCATTATTCAAATATTCGGACTCGTCCAAATCAGTTTGGGACTCGAAAAATTTCTGAACACCGAGTCCCAATAAGGCAATACTATTTTAGGTCAATACAAGCTCTGGTATTTAGTTTAAAAGAATTAATTGTCTTCTCTGAAACCGCAAGTCGCGGAGTTTTGTAATTTGGAGTGTAAAATCGATGGTAGTTTTCTACCATCGATGGTATTTTCATGCCCCTAGGGTCAAAAATTAATCCCTGCCTGTGTGTGTGTGGGGGGGGGGGGGGGGATTTTTTATATTGAATTATATAACAGCTTCTCTGAAACTACAAAGCATGCAGCTTTTATAATTTTGACATCAGATTGTCACAGATTGCTTGAACAAAGATTGTTCAAATCATGACCTTGGATGTGAAATTACTGAGGTGAACGATAAAGGGCTATTACCGCTATAATGACTCTCTTGTATTTCTTCCAGCGATCAATATCTGTGATTTATGAAAATGATGATACCTGTATGACAAGGCATTTTATTGCCCCAGCAGCTACCTACACTTCAATTCATAACCAACGGAAGTCGGTAAGATATTGACTTATGGCTTGTTTTAGATTTAGGAAGGAAACAATATTTTCAAGTTGTGAATGCTTCTAATGGTATGTTTATGAACCAAATGATTATGTGTTTATATTCTTCTGGAAAAAGTATTTGTATGCATGAGTTATTGTCATGAACAAAACTTTTGTTGACATCAAACAGTTTGTTGGTGAGCAGTTCTTTGCTTAATAGAAATAAATTACAGAATTGCTAGCAAAATTTCTTTTGTCATATATTTAGTGTTTTTCAAAACAATTCAGGTTATGTAGTCATACTAGTCAGTGCCAAAATATTTTACATCCAAAAACATACACTTGCAAATTACCACAATGAATAATTACCAGTATGATCAAATTAAAAAAATCTGACAACTTTGCCTAGGATTTGTTAGCATTAATACTGTAATCATAATGTACATTTTTATCGTGTTAGACTTATGCACCCAATAATTGGTCTGAGCCTCCCTCTGGGGAAACAGGGCCTAGATCTGATTGGTCTGAGCCTCCTGGGGAAACAGGGCCTAGATCTGATTGGTCTGAGCCTCCCTCTGGGGAAACAGGGCCTAGATCTGAGCCTCCCTCTGGGGAAACAGGGCCTAGATCTGATTGGTCTGAGCCTCCCTCTGGGGAAACAGGGCCTAGATCTGAGCCTCCCTCTGGGGAAACAGGGCCTAGATCTGATTGGTCTGAGCCTCCCTCTGGGGAAACAGGGCCTAGATCTGAGCCTCCCTCTGGGGAAACAGGGCCTAGATCTGATTGGTCTGAGCCTCCCTCTGGGGAAACAGGGCCTAGATCTGAGCCTCCCTCTAGGGAAACAGGGCCTAGATCTGATTGGTCTGAGCCTCCCTCTGGGGAAACAGGGCCTAGATCTGATTTTTTCTAAGAAGAGGCTTCTCTTCCCTTTAAACAAAAAATTCCATAAAAGCGTAAAGTGTTGTCCCGACACTTTACACACATGAATAAAGCTCCATTTTTCCCATCCCAATGCAAGGCTCATATAATTGTCTCGTATCTTTGATGACTTCTCCCTTTATGCCCAGATCCACTGCCTAGATGTGAGCCCAGGGGGGCTGGGGGTCTCCACGGATACTCAGGGCTTGCTGAAGGTGTGGGAGACGCAATCTGGCGATGTCAGGGTACGCACTGTCTAAGTCTACATCATCAACTGCAATACTTCTTGATTGCAAATTAAGTTTAAAACTTAATGAAAAGTTAATGTGTATCCAATAACAATTTATATTCTTTATAAGCTTGATTTTCATTGCTTTACTTCTAAAAAAATGTGTAAGAATTTGATTGAACTTAAGGATTTTCATATTTATGTGAACTAGTTGATCAAATTGATGTTGATTTTCAATGTAATAATCAATGAAATTTCAATGTATAGGAAATACATTTTGTACAGGATATATTATGTTAATGTTAAACATTGTCATCATCTGTGGATCATAGACAAAATTAATGTATGTTAATGTAATTATTATGTGATACTTTTGTGTAGAGACAGCTGGATGGTCATTTTGGTGACGTGTACACTTGCCGATTCTTTCCATCGGGAGTGGTCATATTGACGGGCGGTGCTGACATGCAGCTGAAGGTTTGGTCAGCTGAGACTGGTCAGTGTGCGACCACCATGAAGGGCCATCTTGCAGGTTGGTATTAGTAAGTTCTGCCCTGATCTGGGAAAACTAGGCTTACTGCATGTGCCTCAAGTGTTGTCCCAGATTAGCCTGTGAAGTCTGCAAAGGCATATCTAGGACAACACTTAACGCTGCTACAGAATTTTCCTCTGCTAATCAAAATTCCAGTCTGGGTGGAAAGTGTTTTCACTTTATAAGCCTGTGCGGACTGCACAGGCTAATGTTGGACAACACTTTACGCACATGCATTAAACAAGAACAAAGCTCAATTTAAAATGCCATTGGTACAAACTGTAAGAATCTTGTTTGTGTTTGGTGCGTCACTTTTTGGCTTTAATATATGGTATGACCTAAGGATACTTATAAGGGGAAGAGGTAAATTGTTCTTTTAACAAAAGTCATTTATTTTACTGAATTTTTAGCTCGGCGTTTTCAGAGAAAACCCGAGGTATTGTCATAGCCAGCTCGTCGTCCGCCGTCCGACATCCGCCGTAGGCATAGTACTAAAACCTTAACATTGGCTCTAAAATCAAAGTGCTTCCACCTACAACTTTGAAATTTCATCTGTAGATGCACCTTGATGAGTTTTACACGCCACACCCATTTTTGGGTCACTAGGTCAAAGGTCAAGGTCACTGTGACCTCTTATATAAAACTTTAACATAGGCTCTTAAATCAAAGTGCTTCCACCTACAACTTTGAAACTTCATATGTAGATGCACCTTGATGAGTTCTACACGTCACACCCATTTTTGAGTCACTAGGTCAAAGGTCAAGGTCACTGTGACCTCTACTATAAACTTTAACATTGGCTCTAAAATCAAAGTACTTCCACCTACAACATTGAAACTTCACATGTAGATGCACCTTGATAAGTTCTACATGCCACACCCATTTTGGGGTCACTAGGTCAAAGGTCAAGGTCATTGTGACCTCCAAAAAAAAATAATCTGACAAGCACCCGTAGCCGAGCGTGGCACCCGTTATGCGGTGCTCTTGTTGTTTGTTGATTCTGGAAAGCTAAAGCCAGAATGGTATATGTACAATTACTATATTTATATATTAAAATACTTAATAACTAAGTGTTTACATGAACTCTTGCTATTTACAGGAGAATATTTGTCCTGTTCTTTAAATTAACTAATTTTTTCTGCCATGTTAGACATGATAGCAGCTACATGTGTTCTTTATACCACCAATTTACAGGAATATTGGACACGGCCATAGTAGACCGTGGTCGCAACATCGTGTCGTGTGGACGAGATGGAACAGCCAGACTATGGGACTGTGGTTCCCAGCAATGCCTCGGGACCATAGAAACGGGCGGGGGCAATGTCAACTGTTGTGCCCTACAGTCTGTATGTGACGATATAAACTTGGGATCACCAGTGATTGCTGCTTGTAAGTACATTACAGTGGTAGGCATATCAGAGATGGATGAGAAATAATTTAACTGCCTTACAAATCAAATGACAGCTGCATGGTTGGTTTTGTGTCATCTGTGTATGGATATTATTATGCATCCTCGGGCGTCAAACATTTAAGCTTAACTTATGATATTGATAAATATTGACAAATGGGAATGCCTTACCAATTAGAATGCTTGTAAATTATTGACAAATGAGAATGCTTTTAACTTAATAACCAATCAGAATGCTTTCAATTTATTTACCAATGAGCATGCTTGTATCTTATTGACCAATAAGAATAAGCGTTTGAAATGTAAAATGTTTATTAAGATTTTCAATCATGATTGAGTAAAAAAATTTTGGTCATGTAGACAGTACCTTACTACAGCTGTAACTATTTAGATTCTTCTTCTTGAACATCAATTATTATGCCCCCCTTCGAAGAAGAGGGGGTATATTGCTTTGCACATGTCGGTCTGTTGGTCGGTCCATCCACCAGGTGGTTTCCGGATGATAACTCAAGAACGCTTGGGCCTAGGATCATGAAACTTCATAGGTACATTGATCATGACTAGCAGATGACCCCTATTGATTTTCAGGTCACTAGGTCAAAGGTCAAGGTCACAGTGACCCGAAATAGTAAAATGGTTTCCGGATGATAACTCAAGAACGCTTATGCCTAGGATCATGAAACTTCGTAGGTAGATTGATAATGGCTGGTAGATGACCCCTGTTGATTGTCAGGTCACTAGGTCAAAGGTCAAGATCACGGTGACCCAAAATAGTAAAATGGTTTCTGGATGATAACTCAAGAACGCTTATGCCTAGGATCATGAAACTTCATAGGTACATTGATCATGACTCGCAGATGACCCCTATTGATTTTCAGGTCACTAGGTCAAAGGTCAAGGTCACAGTGACCCGAAATTGTAAAATGGTTTCCGGATGATAACTCAAGAACGCTTATGCCTAGGATCATGAAACTTCGTAGGTAGATTGATAATGGCTGGCAGATGACCCCTGTTGATTGTCAGGTCACTAGGTCAAAGGTCAAGATCACGGTGACCCAAAATAGTAAAATGGTTTCTGGATGATAACTCAAGAACGCTTATGCCTAGGATCATGACACTTGATAGGTAGATTGATCATGACTTGCAGTTGACCCCTATTGATTTTCAGGTCACTAGGTCAAAGGTCAAGGTCACAGTGACCCGAAATAGTAAAATGGTTTCCGGATGATAACTCAAGAACGCTTATGCCTAGGATCATGAAACTTTGTAGGTAGATTGATAATGGCTGGTAGATGACCCCTGTTGATTGTCAGGTCACTAGGTCAAAGGTCAAGATCACGGTGACCCAAAATAGTAAAATGGTTTCTGGATGATAACTCAAGAACGCTTATGCCTAGGATCATGAAACTTCATAGGTACATTGATCATGACTCGCAGATGACCCCTATTGATTTTCAGGTCACTAGGTCAAAGGTCAAGGTCACAGTGACCCGAAATTGTAAAATGGTTTCCGGATGATAACTCAAGAACGCTTATGCCTAGGATCATGAAACTTCGTAGGTAGATTGATAATGGCTGGCAGATGACCCCTGTTGATTGTCAGGTCACTAGGTCAAAGGTCAAGATCACGGTGACCCAAAATAGTAAAATGGTTTCTGGATGATAACTCAAGAACGCTTATGCCTAGGATCATGACACTTGATAGGTAGATTGATCATGACTTGCAGTTGATCCCTATTGATTTTCAGGTCACTATATCAAAGGTCAAGGTCACGGTGACCTGAAATAGTAAAATGGTTTCTGGATGATAACTCAAGAACGCTAATGGCTACGATCATGAAACTTCATAGGTACATTGATAATGACTCGCAGATGACCTCTATTGATTTTGAGGTCACTTGGTCAAAGGTCAAGGTCATGGTGACCCGAAATAGTAAAATGGTTTCCAGATGATAATTCAAGAACGCTTATGCCTAGGATCATTAAACTTCATAGGTACATTGATCATGACTCGCTGATGACCCCTATTGATTTTGAGGTCACTAGGTCAAAGGTCAAGTTCACGGTGACCCGTAATAGTAAAAATGGTTTCCGGATGATAACTAAAGAATGCTTATTCTTAGGATCATGAAACTTGATAGGTAGATGGATCATGACTCGCAGATGACCCCTATTGATTTTCAGGTCACTAGGTTAAAGGTCAAGGTCACGGTGACTTGAAATAGTAAAATGTTTTCCGGATGATAACTCAAGAACGCTTATGACTAGGATCATGAAACTTCATAGGTACATTGATCATGACTGGCAGATGACCCCTATTGATTTTCAGGTCACTAGGTCAAAGGTCAAGGTCACAGTGACAAAAACGTACTCACCATATGGGGGCATGCATGTTTTACAAACAGCCCTTGTTTGAATATTTTGTTTGTATTCATTCTTTCTTTTGACACATGCATACGTACCTGTTTTCAAGATTATCTGTTCTAGAAAAAATTCCAATCTGGGTTGCACAGGCTAATCTGAAATGATACTTAAGGCAATTGTATTAATCCCAGTTTTCCCAGACTGTGCCTCACATCTAGCTATCTCCACATTCTGTTGTAAATCACAGCTGATAAGGAGGTGGGGACCCAGGACAAACTGTTGGCCTTGGGTTGTGATGGGCGAGCACTTCAGGGATACGGTCTCCACAGTCGAACTAAGGTACGGTCTACACAGTCAATCTAAGGTAGGGCTTTACTATTAGTGGCATAAACTGCTTGTTTAAAAATAATGCTTGTACTTAATTTTTGTCAAAATGTCAAATCTCTCATTGATTTCTCTGATTGTAAATGCATATTTAACAAATATCTGAATCATGTGTTTAATTTGACCATATTTTCTATGGTATTATTTCAACACCAAAGGAGATATGGACAAGAAAACCCCTTTTTAATTGCCCAGTCAAATGGAAAAAAAACATTCTCTTAGTTTAAACCAATTTATCTTGGCTGATTTACTCCAGAATAGCCAAAGATCAACATGGGTAAAACTAGTACCAAGTATTATTCTCAGGTCGCAGCAGTGCACTTGATTAAAACTGTCACTTATTGTACCATATATTTTTCTGCGTTATTTGTTTTGCACCAGTCAAAAACTGTGATATCATGGGCTGGCAGAAAAGTTTCACGTTTAAAAAGATGTAGGAAATTTCACCGATACCTGCATGCACATCGAAGGCTAATTACATTACTTATATTTGGTGTATTTCTGCTACAGTTAATTTGAAACCTCCTTGCTCTGAAGGTTTTCTTCTGACCGAGAAAGATCCTCCCCAGTGGGAGTTTGCAATCATAGGTGTCTCTAGTTGTACGGGAAAGTCAGTCTTATTCACTGGATCCCTATTTCAGGTTTTTGACCTAGATTGCCACGATGCCGTCAACACCTGTGCCTTCATCTCTGAGATGTGTCTGGTTTGTGGTACACAGGATGGTCACATCACTGTCACAGATATTCGTAATGTCAGGTGTGGGCTGTTTAACAATACTCATTAGTGTACTAATATTAAGTGGTGCACCAATACTAAGCTGTTTACCAATAATAAGTGGTGTACCAAAGTGGTTACAAATACAAAGTTGTTTATCAATACTTATTTGTTTACTGATAATACGTGGTTTACTTAAGTGGAGTGATTAAGCAATACGAAGTGGTTTGTGAATTCTAAATGCACTAACACATTCCAGTAAATAACAACTGCCTTTCTGTACTAAAATCAGATGAATGAGGAGAAAGTCTGTGAAATTTAGAAATAATTTCATGTCAAACACCTTGCCTCTGGTTCCGATGGAAGACAATAATTGTTGGCAAGTCTGTAAATGTAATGACCTTATGATTACGTTTGATTGAACAAACATTCAGAAGGTGGTTTCTTATTTCACTACTATTTGTTTGCCAGAGATTTCTTGTAGTAACATTAGTGTGGTCTTCAGTTCCCATTCAAATTATCATAGAACACTGTGCACAATATACTCAACTCACTAGCCCAAAAAGCAACAAGAGATGTGTTTGTCAGAAACACAATGCCCCCTAATGCGCCGCTTTTGCTTTTTATTACCTTTGACCTTGAAGGATTACCTTGATCTTTCACCACTCAAAATGTGCAGCTCCATGAGATACACATGCATGCCAAATATCAAGTTGCTATGTTCAATATTTCAAAAGTTATTGCAAAACTTTACTGTAAGGTTTAAGTTTTGGGACAGGCCAAAACCAATATACCCCCGATCATTCGATCCGGGGGCATAAAAAGTATAGTTAGAAAACGACTTTTGAGACTTCCCTATTAAAGAACTCTTTTTACTTATTGATAGCATGGTAAAGCCAAAATGTTGATACGGCTCACATATGAATACGTAAATAGCATTGAAACTGTCCAAAATAAATTTTAGGACAAATACAAATACCTATATTGCCCTTGGTGAATGTGGCCAACTGCCTTTATCTGTGACATATTTTGTTAATTGCATTAAATATTGATATAAGCTGTTAATGATGCCTAGTAATAGTTTTCCCAAATGATGATATAATATGTTCATATCAATAGATAACGCTGGGCGTAATTGCTGGGCAACCAATGTAAAATCCTTAATATTAACATTGGTGTCGGTTTTGTCTGGATCTGTCAGGATGTTGGCAACAGATTTATTTGTATACAATTTTCGTTAGCGTATAGTCGATTGCATCACCAAGAATTGGCACAATGACATTACCAATACATCTAGATGTAACCAGTAGAAGAACTTTAGGTTTCTACTTAACACTGAAAGTTATTTGCAGTTGGTAATTCTGCTAAAATATAAGACAGCATTTGCCAAGTTTATGTGCTTCAACCACAAATTAAATAGTGAAGTTGGTAGGCAGATACATGTTGCATTAATTTGAGAATGTAATCTTTGTTTTAATAAAAATAACGTATATGTTATTGATTTTGAATTTTCTCTTTTCAATGTACATTTGTAGTAAATATGAGGTTGTCCATTTAAAATTTCTATATAAATGGTATATTTGTGTAAATACAGTATATGACTTTTTAATCTGATGAGCACAACACATGACACAATATTGAAATTATGTACATATGTGTATCATCTTGTGACTACAATTTAACATGTTGATATATTTGTTATATTTTGTGTAAAATACTGTGTATTTTGGGCGGAAGGCCTTTATTTACTTAATGCACTGAGTTGAGTCCGAGCTCAGGAGATTTGTATGTACAAGTAAATCCCCTAGCATTTAATTAATTTAATAGGCCTCAAATATATATTTCTTAATTATAAAACTGATTATATTATTGTACAAGACAAGAATGATGTATATTTTGATCTTGTTGTTTTAATTTGCTAATGCAAAACTTTATCCTGCTTCTACTAGGTCTATCTTGGTTTTGCTGTATTGACAGCAACAGCAAACTAACTGCACATGGTCTGTTTTGTAGAGTGCCACTAAAAGAATGGAAGGAGAGCAGGAATGCAATCTTGTCCATGTGTCCTTATAAGGGAGGATTTTTCACCAGTACAGGTACATGTAGCAGTATGAATGCATGAATTAATAAGAACAGATCAGCCATGTTCTTAAATGATATACATGGATTATTTGAGGTAAATTTGTTAACATAAGAAACAAATTGTGTTTAAGCTTTGTTTGTCAGCCGCGTAACAAGAATTTTGTGTTCAAATCCATAATAATCAAACAACAAGGGAGTTATTACCATAATCACTGATGAAATATTTGTGAAAATAATTAAGATTCAAACATTATTTTACTTATTCCTTCCCAAAAGAGGTGAGAACTATATTTTACTAAGCTTTCCTTAGGTTCAGGATTGTTTTTGTGTTGTTGAGTAGTAATGCAACAATAATTATGCTCTTTGTGTTAAGGATATTGGCAAGTATCAGGGCTACAAGAGCCGCATTATGTGAAAATGGGTCTTATGCCTTATCCAGCAATCACAGCTCAAGACCAGCATGCGCATTCATGCAGTCTTGTAAGGAGCTAACCTGTTCACTATGAAGTCACACACAATTTCATGGTCTTATTTGTAGACATTGTAGCTCCTGACTGGACTTTATGAATCCACAGGCTGGTCTGCAGCTACCAAGGCTGCATATTACATAAGACTCAATTTTGCATGTCTCGGGTCACAATGAAATGAAAATTGTATCATGAATCGGTAGTATCAGGTGAACATCAAATAGATACAGTCAGACACAGTTGTTTATCATTCATGGTAGATTGATGTGTTTAATTACTTAAAAAGAATATGCAAGTTGACATTATGGGTCTGTATTTCTAACTGTAATCAACAAAAAGAACTTAAATTCCATTATGATTTTGGCCTTTTTACTGCAGTTTACCCATAATTTTCACTTTTTTTTGAGCCTCGCTCTGTGAAAAGTGGGTTTAATGCATTTGCATAGTGTAGTCCCACAGCCTGCCCAGTCTGCACTGCATAGTGTAGTCCCACAGCCTGCCCAGTCTGCACTAGTGTAGTCCCACAGCCTGCCCAGTCTGCACTGCATAGTGTAGTCCCACAGCCTGCCCAGTCTGCACTGCCTAGTGTAGTCCCACAGCCTGCCCAGTCTGCACTGGCTTATCAAGAACAACACTTTCTTCTTTTAATGCATTTTTTCTATAAAGAAAGACTTCTTGCAGAAAATCAAGTTACGGCTTAAAGTGTTGTCCCTGATTAGCCTGTGCAGACTGCACATGCAAATCTGGGATGTCTCTTTAAACACATGCATTTTACCCCTTTTTCCACAAAGTGCAGCTCCTATATTTCTGCCATCTCCTAGGTGACGGGTCCTGTTTCTATGTGAACAAAAACCACGATACCATTCTGGAGCTATGTGGTTCAGACTGTGACCCCGTCTACAGAACAGTGACAGATGGACGCTTCATATATACCGGGTGCCGCGATAGCAACATACGTAAATATTCATTGAAGGATATTTCTGATTGTGTTATTTCTACAACATGACATTGGATTACATTATAAATATGGACATTTTGAAACCGAATCAACAACTGAAAACTACTTGAAATATAGACTGAGTAAAGATTAGACTGTGAAAAACAAACATTGTGCTAATTCAGTACAAGTTATTTTTTTGTTTAACGAATAAAATTTACAGAAACAAAATCTTGTGTTGATGTTATCAAGCACCATTTGAAATACCCGCACCTGTTGATGAATTTTATTATAGCTGTTTTATTATGAGGTAACAGTAGTATTAAACTAATTGTGTGATTGATACATAAATTTCAGTTAAACAGGTATATAGCAAAATCCAAACTAGCTTTCATTTCATAGCAAATTTGTTTCAAAACATTCACTTACTTTGAGGAACTACTTTGGTCCAGTTCCAAATAAACTATGATGAGCTTCTTTCTGGGAAAACATTGCTTAATTATTGTACATAGAATAATCCCAGATTAGCCAGTGCAGTCCTTACAGGCTAATCAGAGACGACAATTAACGTTTTTATGTTTTTTTTATTTTAATGTATCTTAACCCTTTAAGCGCTGGAACCGAATTTTGAAGGCCTTTGCAAACAGTTTGGATCCAGATGAGACGCCACAGAATGTGGCGTCTCATCAGGATCTAAACTGTTTGCTATTCTGATAGTATTATTTGAAAAAAATCAAAGAAAATGCTAATTTTAGAAATTTAGCAGACAGCATTTTAGCTGACGACAAATTTCCCAGCATGCAAAGAGTTAATGAAAATCCAGACTGAACCGGCTAATATGGGACTACACTTTACGGACATGCATGAAGCCAAGTTTTCCTAGAACCTGAGTCATTTGATGAGCAATATAACTGCCCAATACACTAGCAATGTGACACAGCTCTTGTTTATTATATTTGGCTGGGAGTTCGCTTTTAACAATAACATCATATACTATGATTTCACATTTATTGAAGCAATGTCACAACCCCATAAGAAAACAAGGTTTTAAATAAACATAGCTGAATAGTTTATCTTTTCCATGTACATTTTATAATAATATTATATTTACATCATATTTATATACCAGTTTTTTATAATATTTCATATTTATATGGCAATAACACACACAATTATAAATACATTTACACTAATTTATGGTACAACCAGTTCATTTTAAAGACTCCATACAGTAATGTATAGCAATAATAAATATATAACACAAATATACATAGTTCACATATTTTAGATACACAAGTACTAAAACTTAAACTATTCCAATCATTGTCAAATAATATACTGGTAATCTGAAAACTGTAAATTTGGCATTGTTTTTCTTAAACATTACTTAAACCTTATAAACAACTCAACAACCATGAAAGGTAGGCTCACAAATACATGTATTGTAAACTGAAAACCCATTCGCCAACCTAACTGAATTGCATGAGATTAGCTCAGACTTCTACTTTGTACCAACAAAACGTTAATCACACTCTGTAAAAACAGGGCTAAATGAATGTGCATAGAGTGTTGTGTCAGATGTCCTGCGCAGGCTAAATGAATGTGCATAGTGTTGTCCCAGATGTCCTGCGCAGGCTTATCAGGGACAACAATTTCCGCAAATACGGGATTTTTCACTAAGAAGTGACTTTCTTTGAGAAAAAACATAATAAAAGTCAAAAGTGTAGTCCTCGATTACTGCACAGGCTAAATTTGGGACAACACTTTATGCACATGCATTAAACTGCCAATGCATGAACTTAGCAGGTTCTCAACACAAGCTCTCACACAATGATTCATACTATCTGCACTCATCTATGATGCTCATCAGTTTGTTGAAAAGTTTTGGTTTGATGCGTCTGCTTTAAACGCACCAAAGTACATAAATCTAGCATTCATTTAGAGATAATAAGTAAGAATATTAGTATTTACTATTCCAACCTCCATATACTAGGACGCAACAGAAAGACATGTAAACATCTTAACACAGTGTACAATGTGCAGCTACAAAGATACAATATAATGTGGACATTTAACTGATGACATTAAAACGTTCAGTTTTATCAAACATTAAAATACATGATTATTATGTCAATTCTATGCAATTCAATTTCAATTGGTATTGAAACTGAAACACATTCTCATTGAACGGAACTGAACCTTGCTTCAACGAAAATGACACAGGAGTTATTTTTATTTGGTTATTCTGAACAAACCTTACTCTAAAGCAGATAAATATGAGAATGAAATGTTGTTTTTGACAAAAGCAGATCAGAATCCTTATTCAGTGAAAAACATAATAGACAGCTGCACTGAGTTGAAACAGCACAGAATAATCTCAATAGCAAGTTATGAAATACACAACCATGTGCTTATCATACTTCTAACAGCAACTCACAACATGGAGAGCACAAGTTATATATAAGTACAAAAACTTCAAATGCCATCAAAGACACAAATCACACACATTTATTCCATGACATTTAACCTTAGCAATTAACTTGCCCAGGCAAATTCCAACATTGGGAGACACAATAAGCAATCAGAAAATATAACAATCAATGCCAACAGATGATAACTCATCAGCTCAGCTTTGCCTAACTTGTTTACCCCTTATGGCCCCTACAAGCAACCCCTACCCCCGCCACATTTCCCCAGATAATCCAGCAATATTTTTGGCAAGTGGACAACACAAAGGTATTTCGTATCATGGTAGTTCATATCACGTCTGCATTTTGGATGCCCGATTTTTTCTGAGTATTTTCGATCCTGACCGCGGTGACAGGGCAAACCCCTTGGCCTTCATAACACTCTCTAGGTCTTTATCTTCTTCCTGCTCTCTGTAAACATAGCAACATAAACACATTGATTTGCGCCGTCTTCTGTGAAAACTGGGCTTAATGCATATGTGCAGCGTCATCCCAGTCTGCACGGGCTTATCAGGGATAGCACTTTCTGTTAAAGAAGGTCTCTTCTAAACGAATATCCAGTGATGGTGGAAAGTGTCGCCCTTGATAAACCTATGCAGATTGCACAGTATCCTAATCTGTGACGATACTTAACGCACATGCATTAACCCTTTCAGTGCTGGAACCGAATTTTGAAGGCCTTTGCAAACAGTTTGGATCCAGATGAGACGCCACAGATCGTGGTGTCTCATCAGGATCCAAACTGTTTGCTATTCTGATAGTATTCTTTGAAAAAAATCGAAGAAAATGCTAATTTTAGAAATTCAGCAGATGACATTTTAGCAGACAACAAATTTCCCAGCATGCAAAGGGTTAAGTCCAGTTTTCCAAGAACAAGGCTTATTTGATTTAAGCCTTGTACATGTAACTATGGAAACATTTAACTGATATAACCGTAGCAGCATGGAAACATTAAAAGTCACAAAAGGTTATAATTGGATGTATATAGCATAATAAAATCAAGCAAAATGTCATTGAGACTTTTCAAATTTTTCACCATTAATTCAGATTATCTAAAAACAACATGGTATTTGTGTTTGTTATTTTGTTGAATGCCTAAATGTAGCTAAAACTGCCCATGTCTTGCCTGAAATATCCACTGCATGGCACTTTATCGGAGGTCATTGATGGTACAGTTTTTAGACCTGGTTCCAAAACAATTCTAGCTTCCTACCTATGAAGTTTCATCTCCATACCTCTTAATTTCACAGATTTGCTCTGGACAAAATGTATGAACACAAATGAATAAATGGTAATAACTCTAAAAATAAAGGAGAAAAGAGTGTTGACTGTTGTGCATATCCCCTCAAATAGATATATCTACCAATTCAGTTTCAAGTTTATACCTGTGTTAATTTTCAAGATATTCTCCGAACTAATTGCTAACAAATAACAAAGGACAGACATGGCAGCCAAAGTAACAACTATTGTGCCACCCTCTCCCCCAGATTTACCAAGCTATTAATGTTTTAGTTGACACCTAGTTTAGCTTAAGAGATATGCTTCAGACAAAAATTTTACAAGAGGGCCTGAAAGGCCCAAAGTCGCTCACCTGAGATAACAAGATATTATTGGGACAAATCTTCTGACCAAGTTTCACGAAGATCGAAAAATAAATGTGGCATCTAGAGTGTTAACAAGGTTTTACTATAGCCATATAAGGAAAAATGCCCCGCCCCCTGACAGCCATGTTTTTCAACCAACCGGCATCATTTTAAAACTCATTCAAGATATAATCGGAATGAATCTTCTGACCAAGTTTCATGAAGATCGGACAGTAAATGTGGCCTCTAGAGTGTTAACAAGATTTTACTATAGCCATATAAGGAAAAATGCCCCACCCCTTGCAAGCCATTTTTTCAAGCAAACATAATTATTTTCGAACTCATCCAAGATATCATTGGGACAAATCTTCTGACCAAGTTTCACGAAGATCGAAAAATAAATGCGGCCTCTAGAGTGTTAACAAGGTTTTACTATAGCCATATAAGGAAAAATGCCTCACCCACTGGCATCCATGTTTTTCAACCAACCGGCATCATTTTAGAACTCGTCCAAGATATTATTGGAATGAATCTTCTGACCAAGTTTTATGAAGATCAGACAATAAATGTGGCCTCTAGAGTGTTAACAAGAATTTACTATAGCCATATAAGGAAAAATGCCCCGCCCCTTGGCAGCCATGTTTTTCAAGCAAACATAACCATTTTCGAACTCATCCAAGATATCATTGAGACCAATCTTCTGACTAAATTTCATGAAGATTGGACAATAAATGTGGCCTCTAGAGAGTTAACAAGGCAAATGTTGAAGCCGCACAACGGACGACGGAAAAAAAGCGATCACACAAGCACTGCTCAGGTGAGCGAAAAATTAATTAACAAAATGCATGCTTTTACAGAATGTCTAGGGCAATGAACGGCATAATTTATGTGATGTTTAGCGTAGTATGATAAGAATCGCACACACACACAACTTAACATCACTAGAATGCCTCCTGACAAATGTAAGTCTACATACAGACAGATGGACACACAAACACACGTCCATGGCGCTTCCTGTATATCCGCTTCACTACATACCAGGGGGTTTGAAGAAATCAAAATATTTTTACATCTCCAATGTACAGTGCAAATGCATTATCAAACTTAGGAATTGACACAAGTTTGTGTTACACCCGCGTAAATTTTGTCCTCAAATCTACAATTAAGAAAGAGCTTTATTTTGCTAAAGTTTATGCTTTAAAACAATTTATATAATATTTGTGTCACTTTCAAAAACACAGAAGTAACTTTCATTCACAATACACATGTATCCAAGAAGAACATTGAGTCATATAATGAATAATCAATCATAATGAACAAAGGAAGTGTCAACTTTATGCATTCCGTTGGAAAGATAATGCAACAGAAAGGTTTTAAGAACTAACAATCGAAGAGAAATGCCTCATGCAGCACCATGCAAACCAGATTTCTTCAGTTAACCATTTTCCAAAATGTTTACATGCACAAGTTATCAAAATCTCATAACTTTTTTCTTTTTTGGAGGGTGTGGGGGTGGGGGCGGTGTTCTTAGCAAAAAACATTAAAAGTAAACCAATAATGAGACAAAATGATATACTATTAAATTTAACTACAACAACTTTTTTCTCCAAAGGTTGCCAAAATGAACTGTGTCTTGGGCACTGCTTTCAAGATGAAAGAAATTTAATTGAGGGTTTTATAAAAAAAAATATTTTTATTTTACACATTTCAATGAAGAAGCAAGAAATATGACAATCCCACAAAACCAATGTTTTTAATGTTGAAGCTATAAAATTTAACTTAAATAGTTGTGCTTTCGCAAGCAATGTCAACTCAAGATATTGAGCAGAAACCGTTTTAATATTTAGAGTAACAGTGACCTTGACCTTCAAGCTACTGGCCATATGTGTAGTCCCTTGTTAGGTCTTCATTTTACCATCCCACAATCATATGTTCAGTGCACTAAGTCCATGCAAACTTAAGTTATTCACTAGAAGCCATTTTTCGAAGAAACCTTGACCTTAAAGTGATATTATGGGCATCGAACAGTATATGCTATGTTTATATGTGTCTATCGCAACCCTTGTTTATTTTTGGTGTTTTCACTTCATTTAAATCTACACTTATATTTGTTGATGCAGCATAAACATACTAAAACAATATCCCGGAAATAGAAAAATAATGCACTTTAAATATCAACCGTACTTTTGTTTTGACAACTTACGACAGAAATGACTCAATGTACGATGCGAGTCTAAATGTAGTTTTCATGCAGATTCGTTCATATGACACAAAGACACAATTTTGTTTTAAGGATCATTTCAGCTTAGAGGACTGGGTGAGTAATGTAAAATATCGAATATAACATATATTTTTTATAAACAACTGGCAGCAAGATGAGTTGTAGATAATTGGTCAGTAACCACGTTTTAACTAACTCTTTTGGCCTGTAAATTCTTTTTAGCTCAATTCAACAGTGAAAAATGCCCATAATATCACTTTAACCTGACTGGCCCCAAATGCAATCCAAATTAAGGCAAGTGCAATATTTTTCTATCAAAAACTTGAGTCATCGAGCATAAAGCATTTTTCAAATTTAAGTGACAGTGAATTTCACTTTTACCCAATATGCCTCAATCAAAGTCTTGTGCCATGTCTCGATGTAGGCTTGCTATATTTTATATTATACAAGTTTTACCAAGATTGGTGAGTCCAAAGTAAAGTAATTGACCAGACACCACCTATTTGCTGTTTTCTATTTTTATTACAGTGACCTTGACCCAAATAGCCAAAAATCCAAATCTTGATATATCCAACATTTCAACAATATTGGTCAATGTAAACTAAAGTTACTGTCTGGAAACCATCAGTTTGACACAAACTGTTAGCCTGCCCTCCAGCTATTTCCCAATCTAATAATCAGGATTTTCAGCTTTGTTGAAAACCTGATAAAAAAGTTATCAAAACAAAAAAACGACCAAAAATCTAGACACGCAACTTTTTATGCTAGATAGGTTGAGGGTGACTGAATCACACATTGTTGGTGGTCATAAAGAAAGACCTCCTCTTTATCCATTCTCATGGGCATTATTTTCCGGGTGTTACCTGAGTCGTTCATCCTCTAACATGGCTACAAGCCTGTCCCGTTCCTCTACTACATCAATAAGCTCCTGATAGATCTTCTGTTCTTTATCGCGCTGCCCCGGCGATTTTAGTGAGTCTGTAAACAACAAACTGGGTTATTTGCATGCAAAGTATTAGTTCACAACACCGAGAAAAAATAACTGAAAATTGTTAAACATGTACAATGATTATGATCGCATTCATTCAGATGTATTTGACTTGATGAATTCTTTGCAATACCCGGTATTATAAATTTCATATTCATTCAAATTTTTGCTTAAAATTGTAATGAAGATAGACACTGTTGTCAAAATTGATGGGTCTAATCAAAATGCTATAACAGTCCAACCTGACTTAGCAGTCATCAGAGTCAAGTGATCTGCCATAAGCGGTCAGCAGCTAGTATATTTCAAACACTAAGCCACTATCTCCTGTGTTTAGCAGTTATCAGGCAGTCATTTAGAAGTGTGAAAAGTAAACAATCAAATCAATATGTGTTGTTGCCTCACGTCTGTTAAGTTATAGCATCTATTGTGAGGTTTAAGACTCTGATTGCATGAACACCCTTGAGATAAAATAAATTCTGGCCACAGTGAAAAAACAAATAAAAGGTTGTTGAGGAGGCTTGTTTTATTGGGATGTATTCGGGGAAATCTAGAAAATAAATTTTATCAGAATATATAACACATTTTAAGTAATATCACAAATTAAATTATCGCTAATTTGTACTTAACAATGTGAAGGTAGTTATTACTTAATTAAATTAGAACATTTTCAGAGTATCCTTTAAGTGAGCTTTTTAGCCTTTACATCAATTTTACATGCAGTCTGATTAAATTTAGTACAGATTAACAAACAGCTTGAGAAAGTACCTCATGTTAAAGGGCTGAGTCAAGTAAGTGAAATTGTTTAGGTCTGGAAAAAGTGCGAATGATTGTGGTTTGAAACATTTACCATGCAGTATGTTATAAAACATTTTACATACTAAAGAAAAGTTTTGGTAGACTTTGGGTTGTTTGAATGAAAATGATGTTTGTGCACGAAGAAGGTGGACTAATCTTTTGCTGTGTGTTTCTTTGAATGAAAATATTACAATCAGCGGTCCAACCATCTAAAAAGTGGCCACCTGACTTAGGCAGCCACCTGCCTACAGCAGCCACTTTGACCGCTTTCCTTGACTGACTGCTTACACAGATTTGACGGTAAATTATACGAATATATAATCAAATACCATTGTACATGTTCAATCTTAATGCTTATAATAAGTTAAAAAATATCATCCCGAACATAATTCAATCCTGGCACCAAATGTCAATGTCCTAACAAAGCAAACAAAAATAACAATCACAAAGCAAAAGTATATAAGCCATAGCAGAAACTGGTCCCAAAATGTCTTGATAAAGAAAACCTACATTTTAACAGGCAAAGTACTAACAAGGTATTAATTATAATGTGCACAGACAAATAACAACATATTTTGCATCTATGTTATTCTAATACAAACAAACAACAAAACATATCCATGTATGTTCTAAAAAAGCCAAGTTTATGTTTGCAAACAACTCTCAAATTGGCTCCAACCTCAACAACATAGAAACACAGGATACTATTTTAGTCTTTTAATCTTTCAGATTACAACTTTGATTATGTATTCAATAATTATTGTGTGTAGATACAGGAAGTCCTACTAAGAGACAGCCTGTGGTAGCTCTATTGATGGCATCTAGCATCGACAAAAACCCAGAGTCTCTGAAAACACTCTACATGTATTATGTGAATTTGAAATAAGACATCAAACTTGGAATTTATAACATTTTGGAGATTTTTACTGACAAAACTGTTTACTATATTTTCTGCATGTATTTTTATGTAATATTCTGTCTACACTTTTTGTATAATAAGCACTTTTCTATGACTTTTTTCATTTACAGCTATTTTTTTTCATTTAAACTGTGTTTATGCACCCATGGACGCTGTTACATTTTTTTGTAGGATTAAATGAATCCTCTTAAACATTCAGTTCTATAGCAAAATCCATTTAATGGATGAAATACATACTTCATTATCTATTTTACCTTAAGTTTGTCAAAAGAGGTACAACAAGCAAAAAAACTTCAGTTTATTCCAAAATGTATGTCTTATACAAACTTCACATAATACTGCGTTCAAATTAGCAAAGCAAATAAACTGCAATGACCACAGTGGAGGACTAATTTACATACATCTTAAACTTTATTTCAAAGTTGGTTGGACTGGCACATACCTTGAAATAACCATTGGTTTCTTTACTATTAGTGTGTAAATATCCTTTGAAATAACCATTGTTTTTTTTACTTTTATTGTAAATAATATTTATGTAGAAGTTGCAAAAACATTAAACAACTCACCACTTAACCATTTATTCATCTAATGTCAATTTATTTTGTTTATTTAATTGTGTAATTTGTATTGTGATTGAATGAAACAAGATATGTGTTTATCAAAAACACAATGCCCCCCATTGCGCCGCTTTGAAGCCATATATTTGACCTTAAAGAATGACCTTGACCTTTTACCACTCAAAATGTGCAGCTCCATGAGATACACATGCATGCCAAATATCAAGTTGCTATCTTCAATATTGCAAAAGTTATTGCAAAAGTTTACCAAGGTTAAAGTTTTCCACAGAATGACAGACAGACAGGCCAAAAACAATATACTCCCGATCATTCAATCCGGGGTGGGGGGGGCATAAAAAATTATTAGAAACTATGACAATTTTGTCTTTTACTTACATATGCTCATTTGTTTCCAGCTCGTAAATTAATCAATAAATTAAATGAATAACTGCGCCTACTGTTATATAACGGCCACTATTAATGAACAAGCGTGCAATATCAGAAAAGTTGTGACATAAGATCCCAATCAAGAACAATTCTTCAAATTAACAATTGGCAAATAGTGAAATATTGGCTTGGTACGCATTTAACAGCAAAACAAGGGAGCATACATTTTGTTTATTAATGTTAACTTAAAGAGGAACAGTAAAAAACTAAACATAAATTTGAAATTATAGCCAATATGTGAAAAATTTAAGTTAACAAAAATATTATTAATGTCAGTATGTCAATGAAAGAGGTAGTGAGAATTAATATAATTAAAACTTTCGAAAGTATGTATTTTTAAACTACACAAAAATAGATATAAGTAAATGTTAAACCAAAATATAAACCAGTATTAATAATGACGTTCAAAAGCATATTAAAACTTCAGACAGAAACACTGCTGTATTATTTGAATGATTAGGTCCCACTGCTAATACAGAGCAGAGATCTATGGAGATAAAAGGGGAAGGATGGTCTTATACCATGTCTAGAGATAGCGCTCCATATTTTGGCAAGATTCACGTTATCAGGCTCCTCGAATACATCATCGTTCTCTAGTTCGGTCAAATCTACACCTAGTCACACAGAACAGATCTACTGAAATACCTTCTTAAACTAATGCATGCAAACTACTTGGTATATATTTATCCAATTCAGAAATAATACAATTTTATAAACATTGTCATTTTGTGATTGTTTGACATATTTTCATCTATGTAATCATCTTAAAGTTCAGTTTGGTTGTAAATGGTGAGCATTTAATACTGCAACGCAGCACAAACTGTCTTCCTCAAACATGACACACTATAAACATGTCACAACATTGGCTTCTGTTGCTATCAGTGAGCTATTTAATGCAGTAGAGAAAAGAAGGGTATTAATTTCCTAAATATTGAAAGGGATATATTTGTAAAGGCCAATTGTTAAATATCTTTCTAAACAGACTATACAATGCAGGTATATTCTACATACTAGTACAGAGAAAAAACATGCAAAACAGATACACAGAAAGTTATCAAAAATCAATATATAAGTCATGAAAAATGGGTATTATGCCATTTGTGGCAAGATTTACTCCAGACTATACAGTCCGCTTATAAGTCAGACAAGAATTCGTGGTCACATTAGCGGAAATGGTAGCTCCTGACCAGACTGCACTGATGCATATGGCATAAGACCCATTTTCCCAAGACACGGGTCATATTTCTTTGATTGGCTATCAAATGATGCAAGCAGCTAAACAACCCAATCAGTTATCAGGATGTTGATGGATGACCTACCGTCAAGCGAGAGGCTTTCCCGTAGCTGCTGCTGCAGACGACCTTGCCTGTCCTCAAGCTCAAGCTCTCGAGCACTGAAACAATCAAAGTATACATGAGCCAGGCACTGAGAAAACAGGGCGTAACTCTTTCAGTGCTGGAACCAAATTTTGAAGGCCTTTGCAACAGAATGTGGCGTCTCATCAGGATCCAAACTGTTTACTATTCTGATAGTATTTTTTGAAAAAAATTGAAGAAAATGCTAATTTTAGAAATTCAGCAGACGACATTTTAGCAGACGACAAATTTCCCAGCATGCAAAGGACTTAATGCCAGCCCTGGAGAGGCTCATGGAGCAGATAGACCCAGATAAGGTATGCATGTGTGTGAAGTGTCATCACAGATCAGCCTGTGCAGTCTGCTAGGCTAATCAGGGACAACACTCCGCTTTATGGTTTTTGTTGTTTGAAGGAATTCTCTTCTAAATGAAAATACAGTTTATGCGAAAAGTGTTGCCCCTGATTAGCCTGTATGCAAATCTGGGACAACACTTAACGCACATGCAGTAATTCTAAGAGCCACACTGAAATTAAAACGTGCAAGTGATGCCACCTCATTTACAAACACTAGAATATATTTAAGAGATCACTTTTAAATTGCTTTTTTGACAATATTTAATTGTTTATTGTGAAAACAGAAAATTGTCAGACTATTAATCTACACTCTATGGCAAAACATATATAAGCCTAGCTCTGTGAAGAGGGTTAAATGCATGTGAGAAGTGTAGTACCAGATTAGCCTGTGCAGTCCATACAGGCTAATTAGGCAAGACACTTTACTCTAACTCGATTTTTGTTAAGAAGATAATTATATTCTTTAAACAAAATATCTCATAAAAGAGGAAAGTGTTGTCCCTGATTAGCCTGTTCAGACTGCCAGAGAGAATGGAACTTAACTAATTTCATGAATGATCCCCAAATAATTTATGTGGCCGGACCAGGAATTTAAATTGGGATTCCTTAAATAGTAATCCAGTGGTCTACAAACTGAGCTAGCCAGACTGATCTGAATAGGCAGCAATCACACTCCAAACATAATAAAGCCTTGTTCTGGGAAAACTGGGCTTAATATATTACGTAAAGTATTGTCACAGATTAACCTTTGCACTGTTCAAAAGCTAATCAGGGACAATATTTTTCACTTTAATGGAATTTTTGGTTTGAAGGCAGTCACTTTTTAGGGTAAATCCCATTAAGCAAAAAGTGTTACCCCTGATGAGTCTGTGGGGTGGCACATGTTTATCTGAGACACAACATATATGCATTAAACCCAGTGTTCCCAGAACGTAGCTCAATTATGCTTATTTAACCCCTAAACTCCAGAACAGTCGTACTTGACCATGAGCTCACACTTTTTTTAAGCCTTCAACCCTTAGATACTGATGAGCAACAAACAGCATAAAACCTGATCAGACTGCAAATTACTTGCAGGCTGTTTTGGTTTTTTACCGGATGCATATAGCCATTTTCACTTTGTTTCAGAGCGAAAGACGGTGAACCCCAAAGCAACATCCCTACCTGACCATGAGCTCAGACTCAAGCCTGACTAGGGCGTTCTTCTCATGCACAAGGTTGAACCACTCTTGCATGAGCTCTGTCTCTGAGCGACCACCCTCCGGCCCCTCCCCCCTCAAAGCTCGCTCCACGTTCACCCCCTTCTCCTCAAGCTCGCGCTGTTTCACGTCCACTTCCTGGAGTTTTCGCTGGATCTCCTGGGCCTGCAATGTTTTTTGGTTCACATTAAGGGCTGTTATAGGGAAAGTATATTATTTTTTAATTTAAGGTTAAAAAAAATATTAATAATTATAAGGTTTATATTATCTTAGTATAATTTCATTATTACCATACAGCTTTATAATTTGAACAGTAGTAAATTATTCTACGTAAGCTTGTATCATTTTCAAGTATTTGTAAGCAAAAAAACCACAACACCAATTTCCCAATTTTAGTAAAAACAACAGGATTTTTCCAAATTCAAATCAACCCAGTCCTATTCCCATAATGGTGAAAAAAAACACTGGCCTGCCGCAGACGTTTTTGCTCCTGCTGCTTCTGCTGTTTCCGTGCTGCATGCTGGATCTTGCGCGTGATGCGAGCGTTAAGTTCATCCTCAGAAAGTGGGCCATGGTCCTGGCAATTAAGAAACAGTTTATTGATTTGAGAAATGCTCCGGGTTTAATGCATGTCTGCAGTGACTAATCAGGAGAAACACATTTCAACTAAGACTGGATCTTTTCCTAAGAATGGACTTCTCCTTATGGAAAGACTCATTAACAAGAGGGCCTGAAAGGCCCAAAGTTGCTCACCTGAGATAACAAGATATTATTGGGACAAATCTTCTGACCAAGTTTCAAGAAGATCGGAAAATAAATGTGGCTTCTAGAGTGTTAACAAGGTTTTACTATAGCCATATAAGGAAAAATGCCCCGCCCCCTGGCTTCCATGTTTTTCAACCAACCAGCATCATTTTCGAACTCGTCCAAGATATTATTGGGATGAATCTTCTGACCAAGTTTCATTAAGATTGGACAATAAATGTGGCCTCTAGAATGTTAACAAGATTTTACTATAGCCATATATAGCCATATAAGGAAAAATGCCCCGCTCCTTTGCAGCCATGTTTTTCAAGCAAACGTAACCATTTTCGAACTCATCAAAGATATTATTGAAACCAATCTTCTGACCAAATTTCATGAAGATTGGACAATAAATGTGGCCTCTAGAGAGTGAACAAGGCAAATGTTGACGTCGCACAACGGACAACGGACGACGGACAAAAGGCGAGCACAAAAGCTCACCATGAGCACATTGTGCTCAGGTGAGCTAAAAACAGATAGTGTTGTCCATGATTAGCCTGTGCAGACTGCAAAGGCTAATATAGGAAGACAATTTATGCAAATGCAAAAAAAGTGTTTTCCAATAGCCTGGCTCAATTTGTTTGTTTGCTAAGGATTTGTTGCTCTTTTTAACAATAGTTGGGTCATATCATGGTCAGTTCATGTACAATGTTAAAGTATTAGTTGGTTTGCCAATACTAAGCTAACATACTTATTCAGGTTACTGACAACTGACAAATTTGAATCAAAACAAGAGCACCGCATACCAGGTCAGGGCTTCCCCTGGCTCAAATATTTCTTTAGCCAACATTTTAGCCAATTAGATTTTTTTGTAGCCAAATTTTAGAAACTGTAGCCAAAGTTTTAGCCAAGCATTTGGGACCGCCTCGTGAAAGTCTAGGGGTGTAAGAACACAAATAACTACAATATGAAGCTTAAATATATTTATTACTATAATCATCCTTTTAAAATATTGTACATAACAGAATATCAGTTTATAAAAAAAACATTTATAGATATGCATACATCTAGATATACATACATCAATGTAATAATCATACTTTTATTCTACATAACAGAATATCAGTTTATTCATACATCATAAGCACATGTTCAGTTCACATTGTTTACAAAATAAGCACATTTTCATTATATTTAAGATATTCATTCTTGAGCACATATTTCAATATTTGCAAAACATAACAGTTGATCAAGACTAAAGATGCTTTATTTTCAAAGCCTCTCACTTCATATTGTTAAACAGTTATATTTGGTCATTTGGATATGATATACATCAGCTTTGACAGCTTCTGTTGTTAAAACATTTTCTGTAAGTGGTGGATGATTTCTAGGCTCAAATAAATGAATGTTTTTAACGCATATTTCTTGACAGAAAGGCCCAGATAATTGCTACCATCCATTCTAGTTGCCTGAAATATGATAAAACATAGTTTTACAAGCTATCAACAACAAACCAACACATAAATGTCCGTATCTTTAAATGTCCGAATTTTTAACATATCCGAAATATATTACTACGAGTGAATGGTATACTTTTTATTTCCGAAATTGTTGGTTTCTTAATCAAACTTTACCTTTCCCAAAATATTATAATAATGAAACTATTAAACAGAAATTCTCTCAAATTCCTGTTGAAACAAGATTTCATGTGTTTTTGTGAAGAAATAGTTTTTTGTTAAATGCTTTTGCCAGGCCCGTGGTATTGACATAATGTTCGATAACACCTTTTGTTTTCACACCAGCAAGCGTTCTATACATAGATGGTGACGTCACTGCCAGTACACAATGCACCAGCAAGTTTCCTTTGTTTCGATGACCGGTTCTGACCGGTGTTGCTGCAGACTGCGTATCAAATTTTCTGGTTAATAACACGATGATGTATTATCGCACAGTCGACAGTTTAAAGAGTTTACTATCTGGGATGGTACTTGACAGGCAAAAAACGTTTCGCCGAGCATTTTCGCCAACCGAGAATTTTATTCGCCGAATTTTAAAAACGTTTTCGCCGAGCATTTTCGCCAACCGAGAATTTTATTCGCCGAATTTGCGAAATTTTCGCCAACGGCGAATTTGGCGAACGACAGCGGAAGCCCTGCAGGTGCCAACACTGGGCTGCGGGTGCAGTTTTGAACAAACGAAAGCTTGTCAGAATACTTTATTTTTTGGTCACAGTGACCTTGACCTTTGACTAAGTGACCCAAAAATGGGTGTGGAGTGTATAACTAATCAAAGTGCAGCTACATATAAAGTTCCAAAGTTGTAGGTGGAAGCACTTTGATTTTAGAGCCAATGTTAAGGTTTAAGCACGATGCGGACTGCAGACGCCGGATGCCGGACAGCAGAAACCAGACTATGCGATGCCTATGACAATACCTTGGTTTTTCTCCAAAAACAGCCGAGCTAACTAGGCAACGTTATCCTTTACCCCTCAGATATGCACTTTGACTGATTTGTTGTCCCTAAGAAAATCTAATTAAATTCAATACCTTTCTTACTAGACTCAATTCTATAAGCCTTTATGTCAGTCTCTTAGATACCAATGAGCAGCAAACAGCACAATACCTAAACA
The DNA here is from genome assembly GCF_020536995.1 of Dreissena polymorpha. Classification (NCBI taxonomy): domain Eukaryota; kingdom Metazoa; phylum Mollusca; class Bivalvia; order Myida; family Dreissenidae; genus Dreissena; species Dreissena polymorpha. Next base: position 47,886,471 of record NC_068365.1, read on the forward strand.
GACTGTGAGTTACTTGCAGGCTATTCTGGTTTTATGCTGTTTGCATAATAGCCATTTTCACTTTGCTTCACCGCAAGAAAGGGTTACAATAACAATGCTGCAAGTGTATTGAGAATTTAAGTAGAATGAGCTAGTATTCTTTGTAACAAATAAACACCGCCACTTACAGACTTGATGCGTCGATGGCTGTCGTTAAGGGACGTGCAACTGGTCGTCATGCTCACAGCGTCTTCATCAGTGTCAGTGAAGTCATCCACTGTCAATCAAACACGGCTTTAGAAACTGACATTCAGGCAATAATTGACCACAATTTGTTTATCCTCTGATTATGTACTTTAATTCACTTTCAATACATGTATTCTTTCACAATCTACTTTCACTTTTAATACATGCATTCTACTTTCACTTTCAATATACGTATTCATTCACATTATTACAAAAAATACTGTTATTTTAGAAGTAGCTGAATTAACTTGTCATATTATTATATGTCCAATTGTTTAAATAGCATGATTAGATTTCGATTTCGGTGATTAAAATCAATTGCAAACAAAAAAACAAGAAAATTCGTTGAATTGATATCCCCCGCCAATATGCTTCTGGACACAAAAGTGTTATAGTTGACACTCAAAAAAGCATTTTTTCAAGATACCAAGGGCTTTAACTCCGTTATTAACAGATGGTGTACAATGCTATTTGGCGTGCATCATCCTATTATCCATTTATATACTCATACCAAGTTTCAATGAAATCCGCCAAAGCACTTCCAAGATATGGCTCTGGACGGACGGAAAGACAGACGGAAAGACGGACAACACCAAAACAATATCCCTCCGCCGATGGTGGGGGATAATAAAAAAAACATTTAATCTGTATGAAAACTTCTTAACCCCTTACCACTTAGATACCGTATTGTGAAGCATTTGTAGTCCCTTAAAAAGTTACATTTGATTTAAGACCTTTCTTACTAGATACAATTTTTAAAGGCTTCATTTCCAACCCTTAGATACTGATGAGCAGCAAACTGCAAAAGCCATTTTCACTTTGCCTCTTATGGGCGAAAGGGTTAATAACATACATGTACATTCAGCAATGATGCTTTTGCTTCTTCATAAGGTATGCTCTGGTATGAAACTACTGTGTAATTGGTTTCACCTAACAATACATATTATGATGTATTAACCTATAATTAACCAATAAATTGAAGTATTTTGTATTAAGTGTTGTTCTATACACAGAGCATATACCTTTTACTTCAAGGCACAGTGGATGTCAGTCAATATATGCTTACAATTGAGTTTTAAATGTTAAGGTGAAAATAAAATTAAGAGAAATTCAAATATTACATGCATGCTAATTTTAAACATCTGATCCATAAGGATTTACATGCATAGTATTTTATCCAAGTTACTAACTACTCAACATTTTTATTTCACAAAGATAACTGGGCCGTGCTTTGTGAAAAGGGGGTTTAATGCATGTGTGTAAAGTGTTGTCCGCACAGGCTAATCAGGGATGACACATTTGGCTTTTATGATATTTTTTGTTCAAAGAAAGCAGACTGCAAAGGCTAATCTGGGACGACACTTTACGCACATGCATTAAACCCCTTTTCACAGAGCACGGTTCATATAAATTACATTGAGCCTCGCTCTGATAAAACAGGGTTTACTGCATGTTCCTAAAGTGTGGTCTCAGATAAGCCTGTGCAAACAACACTTTCCTCTTTAATTATATTTTTTGTTTAGATGAAGTCTCGTCCGGTTTGGGCAGAAAGTGTAGTCCCTTATAAGCCAGTGTGGACTTTACAGGCTAATCTGGGACGACATTAGTGCACATACATTAAACCCCCTTTTCCCAGAGCCAGGCTCAATTAATGTCTTTCTTATGGTTTTCAGAAAAATAGTTAAAATCAAGTCATATACCTGAAGCTTTTGGTGGCATGATTCTACGCATCCCCCCTCTCCTCTCCTTGGTAAAGACAGTCCCTATCTTCAGATCCTTCATGTTATCAGACAACAGGCTGTCATCTACAGAGGCGGTCTTACGTTTCTTGTCCTTTTCCTTTTTCTTCTTTTCTGTCTTTGGCGTTTTACTTTTCTTTTTCTTAGCAGATTTTTCATCCAAGTGATCATTTGACGATGAAAACTCGTCCCTATCTTTTTGCTTTTCTAGACTCGGTGTTTTTACACCTAAAATGGATGCTAGAAGGGACCGTTTTTTGGATTTGTCCTTTTTACCTGATGACTCAGCATCAAGGTTTTCAATAGACGATAAACTGCTTTCATGGCTTTGATTCTTCTTCTTCTTACTTTTGCTCTGTTTTGGCGTTCCACTAGATTCTGGAATGTCTGGGTTGAAAGTAACCTTTTGAGAGGCATCCTCTTTTTCAGACGCGGGGGCTCTGTCCGATGCACTCTGGGAAGACTCAGAGCTGACCGTTCTCTTGTATTTTGATGGTGTTTCACTAATTCCCAACTCTTTATCGCTTTTTAGACGTGCTCTAAGTCTAGCTTCTTCTTTGAACTTTTCTAGCTCTGCCTTTCTTATATCTCGTATTTTCTCTGGACTCGGCAGGGCTGGCTGCATTTTAGGAGGCGTCGGAAGAATTCGCGTCCTTGCTTGTATTTTATCACCTTCCTTCCGCTCAATTTTGGGTTTCAACTTAACAGAGGTCACTGGAGTGAAGAATTTCTCTTCAACAACTTCTTCCTCATTACTGTCATCTGCAAATGGAATGTCATCTGAATGAACATCTGTAGGTTCACCTTTTCCACTGTTATTTGACAGGGTTGGTTTTATCGACTGCTTTAAAGCTGTGGCTACCGGGATTCTTTTCTTTTTCTGCTGTTTTTCACTGTCACTGTCCTTGTCAGAGTTTAATTTGGAGTAATCAACAGTCACCTTAGTTTTTGAACCGCCCGTATTTAACATATCGTTTGGATTTGATTTCTGAAGTCCATTATCCACTGGACTGGTTGTCAAGGCTTCGACTGGCTTCGGAGGAAGTGGTCTAGGTTGACTGGTTATCACAGGTGTGCGGAACTCGTTATTGGAGTCAGTAAATGCTTTCTTCATGAACTGACTCTGAAACACAACTGGTGATTTTGTTTGAACTTGGGCCGGATCGGGCAACTTTCTACCAGCTCCAGCTTTTGCAGTCTTTGACTGTTTTGGAGATTCCAGAGATTGTGTTGGTACAGGTGGCAATGGCCTCCAAGTTTTCTGTGTAGCATCAGTAGATTTCACAGAATTCAAACTACTACACGAACTAGAATCACCACCCCAAGCGTCTTTCTCCAAAGGGTTTGATTCCACCGACCCTTCCCTGGACCTATGGGAAATGGGGCGAATGATAGTCTGTGATTTTACTGGCAACACTGGCGTATTTACACTGGTAGATTTAATCACTTTTGGTGATTTCACTGTTTCAGATTTCTTCCTCCGGACCCCAAATAAACCACTGCTCTTATAATTGTCTGGTTTTGAACTGTCCTTAGTGGAAACCCCACTAGATGAACCAGACTTCCTTTTCTTGTCAAGAACACTCTTTTCTTCTTCCATCGTCACTGTCTGCACATCGTTGGGTTCTGTAAGACTAGATTCCAGGGTTTCATACACACTGCTAGCCCTACCAGAGAGTGGAGACGTATACTCACTCTTATCACACGACACATCCCCCAGATCTAACCTCGGTGACACATTTTCCAATCCAGGGAATGTCAGTACCGGTTCCTCAGCATTTAAAGTCTGATCTAATTCCTCTCCTTCAACTGGAGAATTACTCAAAGGAACTAATTCCTCTCCTCCATCTGGAGAGTTACTGAGGGGAGCAAACTCCTCACCCTCCTCCTCTTCAAGGGCTTGACTCATAGTCATCGTATAATCCCTCAACATTTGCGAATCAGGTCTCTCGTCATCACTTAAACTTGTGGCAAACTGTTTGTTTCGCTCGTATTCCTCAGTCAGAGAGCTATTGGAAGTGTTATTGGATGAATGACTAGGGGTTGATATTGTTAAACTGCACGAACTATCTGACTTATTAAGACTACTGGATTTCAAAGATCTGTGTTCATCAGCTGCGCTTCCTCTAGGTCTTTTAGTAACAAATCTATCGTCAATGTACTGAATGCACATTTCATTTATGTCCCGAGTACCAGTCTTATTAATACTCTGTAACACTTGCAATGTGGTTTCCCCCGACCCCAAAAGGGAACTTGAAACGCTGTCCATTTCCTTCACACTACGCAACACCGATTTCTCAGTCGCACTTAGATCCTTCAACGAATCACCACCACCAACATTACCACCAATATTGCAGCTTTTCTTAGAACTGTCACTGTCAGATTTGTAAAGTTTATCCCTTCTAGAACTCGACTTGCTCCCCTTGCCACTACTGGACAGCGAATGTTTCGACCTTGACCTTGAACTGGTAGTACCTTCACTTCCAGACAAGGACCCTATGGAGTCCCGCGACTCCAAATGCGCCCTGTATTCGCGGAACACATCATCTTCACCTTCACCCTCACTGGACTCTTTAAGATGATCACATGAGTCGCTCAGGGACTCTGATTTATGGTCCATATCAACCAAAAGCTGTTCCATGGCTCGGCTAACTGCAACCTTTTCATCGTCCCCAAATTCCGCCGACACAAAGGCATCATCCACATCCTCATCTGTGTCTTCCATCTTGGCATCCTTGTTGCTCAAGACTTCTGACTTAACCTGAAAATAAACAAAATTTAAATATGAACTATGGTTTCGTGACAAATGTGAGTTGTTCCACTTTGTAAGATATGTTCAAGGGCACATTACTGTGGAATTTGTGTATCACTGCGCTTTAAATTATGGCCATGACATATCTAAAAATTCTATAAAATCACTATAGAAAAATGTGAAGTAGTTTGTTCCAGATACTTTTAAAGAAGAGACTGATCAACAAACAGAAGAGTGACTCCAAATACCCCTTTCATGTGGGGTTATAAGTATACTGCTTTATACTGTAAAATATTAATTTTAAGAGGATGAGCCTTATTGGTGGGTATTAACTTATCTACTTCAAAGTATAAATCATACAAAATGTTTTCACTCATTGGTACATTATGTTTTTGGTGTAAATGCCATACTAGTTTTCATTGAAAGTCTGCACCAAGGCCAATGTCAAAATAAACTTCAAATCTTGAGACTGACTAGCTCTATTAGACAATTTATTTGCTTTATGCTTACTTACTTACAAACCCTTCACAATACGAATGAAAACAACAACTCAAAATATTCATCAACATATTACTGAAACATTCAACAACTTAGGTACCCAACAGTTGTAACAACAACAACAAATGAAGCCCACCTGACTATCTGTTGCCTCACTCTCTCCCGTCTTAACAACGCTGGCAGCAGACGTAGAACTATCCTGGACTGGTTCTGGTACGGGGTTCTTGCGCGCCATGCCAAACATTTTGAAGGGGTCCAGTCTAATGGGCTCAGGAGGGGCTGTAAAGAAGTTGGCCCTCGCCTTTGACACAGCCACACCAGGGCTTGTGGCACTCACAACAGGTTTGCCGACCTCCACACGTTTGGAAGGGGCCACAGTGCTGGTGGATGGCGTTACTGAAGGCGAAGATTTGGACTCGGTCCAGGCTGACTTGGGCTCAGACCTGCCGCTTGCCGGCTCCTGAGACTCCTCTTCCAACTCCGTGTCCGAGTCGTCTGTCTCATAGTCATCATCATCATAGTCTGTGTGAGAAACATGATGAAATGAAGTGGTATGCAATGAAAAAGTGGAAATTAATGGGGCCTCGCTCTGAGAAAACAGGGTTTAATTGATGAGTGTAAAGTGTCATCTCAGATCAGCCTGTGCAGTCTGCAAAGGTTAATCGGAGATGGCACTTTCCACTTGTATGATATTTTTCATTAAAAGGAAGGATTGTCTCAGTGAAAATCCAATTCCGTTATAAAATGTAGTCCATGATAGCCTTTGCAGACATGCACAAGCTAATCTTAGAAAAAACTTTTAGCAAATGCAATAAGCCCTATTTTCCCAGAGCGAAGCTGAAACGTTTTTAGATACAGCAATCATTTTAAGTGTATGAGAATCTTGTCAATGCAAATATAAATATAAATTAAATTTAAACATTGTGCTATGAACACAAATAATTATTGATCTTTTTATGATTTTTTTTTCTTAATGCTTAGTTAAAGTGGCACACAATTTTTTGATATGGGAAAAAATGGTTCCATCTATAAGATTATCATATTTTCTGCAAAGGGTTAAGGGTACATACAAGTGCACATGCTGGCTATGTCACTCACCTTCCACCTCTGTGTCCTCCTCCCCCTCCTGTATGCGAGTGTACCCGTCCTCCCCCTCTGCACCCCCGTCGTCAAGCAGATTCTCTGTGGACCGCTTGAGGCTCTCCTTGGCCAGACACAGCGACTCCTCCAGCTTGCCGGACTTGTACAGGTCCACTGCTTCCTGGAAGTCATTGTTCTCTGTCCTGGAAATGGTGGTGGAATTTTCACAAATTAATGTGCGGGGTTAGACTTATCAGAAAAATATCTGTCAACCTTTATTCAAATGTTGGATTGATATATCTGAAGGTTAACCCAAATTGCACAAATAGATCTGAAAAGGTTTTAAATCAATTCTCGGACATACATAAGGTATATTATATCAAACATATTATGGGTGATTTCACTGGGTGGTCTAGAACTACGATGAGCCCATATGGCATAAGACCAATTTTCATAAGACGCAGCTCAATGGATTACTAAGATGTCCCAGTGACACTATATTTGTATGATCATACTCATAAAAAAGAGTTAAACATAACCAACTCAAATGTATATATTGATCCAATTACAAAAACACTATTTCAAACTATTGTATGAAACAAATCATTGAACTCATTTGATGAAACCAATGATAGAATATTTGTACATGTATTAATATTTGTTCATTAAAAGCAAGCTTTGAAAAAAAATAATAACCGCAATTGAGCATTGACAGAGTGTATGAATGTAATTTGATTACAATATGAAGAACATCACATGATTATGTAAACAAATAAAGCAATAGTGTCATGACATACCATTTCACATGTTTAAATTTTGGTAAATTAAAATAAAAAAAGCATGATAAGGCTGGTCTATTTATGACATGTTATCATCCCTCAACTACATGTTATCATCCCTCAACTACATGTTATCATCCCTCAACTACATGTTATCATCCCTCAACTACATGTTATCATCCCTCAACTACATGTTATCATCCCTAAACTACATGTTATCATCCCTAAACTACATGTTATCATCCCTAAACTACATGTTATCATCCCTCAACTACAGGTTATCATCCATCAACTACATGTTATCATCCCTCAACTACATGTTATCATCCCTCAACTACATGTTATCATCCCTCAACTACATGTTATCATCCCTAAACTATGTTATCATCCCTCAACTACATGTTATCATCCCTCAACTACATGTTATCATCCCTCAACTACATGTTATCATCCCTCAACTACATGTTATCATCCCTCAACTACACGTTATCATCACTCAACTACATGTTATCATCCCTCAACTACATGTTATCATCCCTAAACTACATGTTATCATCCCTCAACTACATGTTATAATCCCTCAACTACATAAGGCTGGTCTATTTATGACATGTAATCATCCCTCAACTACATAAGGCTGGTCTATTTATGACATGTAATCATCCCTCAACTACATAAGGCTGGTTTATTTATGACATGTTATCATCCCTAAACTACATAAGGCTGGTTTATTTATGACATGTTATCATCCCTCAACTACATAAGGCTGGTCTATTTATGACATGTCATCATCCCTCAACTACATAAGGCTGGTCTATTTATGACATGTAATCATCTCTCAACTACATAAGGCTGGTTTATTTATGACATGTTATCATCCCTCAACTACATAAGGCTGGTCTATTTATGACATGTTATCATCCCTCAACTACATAAATCTTTTTGGCTGTAAACACTAAAATCATGTAAGTGCTGGTAACACTTAAGTCCCAATGCATATTGCTAACAGAACATGCATGTCAGTCACAACTTATCATTTTGTTAAGATGAACGCATCACAGAACATTACAGCTGATACGCAGTCAGTTTGAACAAGGCTATTGTCAAGCAATATGGTCCCCTACCCGCTCCAACATTGTCAGAAATTCTACCATTTTCAGAAGAATTTTTTATTATTTTTTTGGTTGCCATAGCAGCCACAATTTTTGACGTAGGAACAAAATGAAATGACGTGCATAATGTCCGTATCGCCATCTATCCATGTTGCACGTTTCATGAAAAAATATTAAGAACTTTTAAAGTTATCGCAGGATCCAGAAAAGTGTGACGGACTGACTGACAGACAGACTGACAGACAGACGGAGTGCAAACAATAAGTCCCCTCCGGTGAAACCGGTAGGGGACAATAAAACACTTTTAAATTATATCTAAACTACATTCTCAACTAAACTTCAGTCTAGCTCTAGCAAATTTCTAACTTAAAGACACAGAAAAATGCACATGCACAACTTGTGAACTAACATACACACATCTTTACAATATTGTCACAAAGCTTCAGATATCTGGACCAAATTCTCTAAACGCATTAATTGAAACGAGTGCGCTCTAAGATACCTGGGTTTCATGCATGTTTATAAAGTGTCATCCCAGATTAGCCTGTGCAGTCTGCACAGGCTAATCAAAGACAACCCTTCCTGCCTATTCTGAATTTTCCAATAGAAAATACTTCTGTTGAAAGAAAAATTCAATTAAAGCACTGCACAGGCTAATATGAGACAACGCTTAAAACACATGCATTTAACCCCATATTTCCAACGTGTGCATTGTAAAATGTTTATAGCTATACCAAATACATTCCCTTCCTGCTTAGGATTTTCATCTTGGCAAGTTTTTGCCATGTTTTCATTGTCCTCTCCTTTCTTATTATCCTTCAAAATTGTGCAAATCAACAAGTCATTGATTGGTGCATTTTAAAAACCAAATATGGATGATTTTCCCTCTTTATTCCATTTTTCTTGACGTTTTGGTACAGAAAGGTCGGACAGTTCACTATGGGCCATTACTCTTGTTCTCTGATTTTTTTAAAACATAAATTCCAACGATAGCGATAACAGTGGGGTTTACAGATGCACACAAAAGCAACACCCAAACATGTGTTCATTTCCATTAGAATAGCCAAATATTAAGAAACAATGTTGACTGCATTCAACTTAAAAAAGTAAACAATCATGCCATCATACTGAAATAAGTCTTAAAATTAAAAAAACAAAAACTTAATATTAACAAGAAGTGGACATGAATCATTGTGGTAATTACTATAAAGATCTAATTTGTGACAACACCATGCTGTGGACAACTGAAAAAACAAATTTCTTAAGAACAAAAAATTGAATCCTTATTAGGAAGTGGACATGAATCATTCTGGTAATGACTACAGAGATCTACACTGAGACAACACCATGCTTTGGACAGACATGGGGTGGGGCATTCCCGCCTACCAGACTGTTAGCAGCTCCTCATAATCCATCTCATCCATTTCTGACAATAACTCTCTGAAAATGGCCACATACATCATGTCATTGCTTATCATCTTGAGAATGAAGGGCAGTTTTCATTCAATAATCTGGGTGAAACTGTAGAATCTCATGCTACAAAGAATTCCATTTGTTAACATTAAGTAAAGGCGCATGTTTTTGGCTTTGTATTTTATTTGAAGTTTGTATGCACCAATGAAAATACTGTGTTTATATACTAGTAACTATTCTGGGATGTTAATCCCTTGACCCACATCACCAAAACTATTCTATTTGAATAAATCCAGACACCATAAGAGTGCATCATTGTTTACAACACGTGTCGGAATTCAGCTAATCATAGCAGAACAAAATCAGGATTATTTTCAAACACAAGTTTAAAAAAAAATCTAAATCAGAGTAGTTTGTAACTAGTTCTAGGGTGTATTTAGGAACCCCCTTAAGGAGGAAAATACCATATCCCCCCCTTTTAGGGTCCACCAAAAAGTCTTCATTTTTAATCCAATCCAATGCAAGACTCCGAAATAATACCCCATACAAAATGGCAGAGCAAACAATTTCTGGAAAATAAGTACTGAGTACTGACTTTGTACCCCATATTTTATTTCATTAACCCCTTCGTTACTCACTCAAGATCTGAATCATCGCTGTCCATTTCCTCGTCCTCCTCCATGTCTCCCTCCCCCTGGTCCCCGGCCCCGCCCTCCAGGGCCCCGTTACGTGCCAGACTCATGCTCAGGTTGTGTTCATACTGCTCCTCCTCTGTCTCCTCTATCAGACCCTCCATCGTGTTCTCAAACTCTATCCTCTCTGGCGTCTTCAACGCAGACAGAGCTGAATTGTCCTCTGTGATCGCTACTGGCGACAACAGATCTGAAAGACATACATCTCTAAATAGCCGTGTTTAAGTGCCTTTCAGCCTAGATTGGATTTTGGCTAAGAAGAGACTTCCTTTGAACAAACAAAAATAAATAAAACTGAAAATGTCTTCCCTTATTAGGCTGTTTAGACTGCACTGCGAAATGCACAGGCTCATCTGGGACAACTCTTTATGCACACGCATTAAGCACCATTTTCCCACAACACAGCTCAAATATTATATTCAAGCTCTATATTAAGTTTAACATTTTAGAATTCCTCTACACCATGGTGACCTATACAACATACAAACTGTTTTTTTAGTGCTGTTTCTTTTTTGGCAACAGTTCCATTGCAGACATCTTCTTTATCATCAATCTACCCATTACGATATGCACTTTGAAGTGAAGCTTAGGAAATCAAATTTAATTAAAGACCTTTCTATATATTCAAAACATACTGATAAGAAGCAAACAGCATAAAACCTGAACAGACTACAAGTTACTAACAGGCCGTTTTGGTTTTATTCTGGTTGCATATAATTATTTTCACTTTGCTCTATAGCAGATTGGGTAAAAAGGTCAAACGATTTAACATAAATAGATGCCATTTATTCCATCATTCAAAATTCAACAAAATTCATTAAAATGATTGAAAACCATAATAGTGTGTGACAAATTCGTATCTGTAGCCCGGACGTTTGAATATTTCTGGCCGAACAAAACTTCACTACAACATACCAGGTGTTTTCTTGGGTGACCGTGCTGTAGTGGACACCTTGGTAGGACTGGGGCCACTGATGTTCCTGTCCAGAGGTACGCGTTTCTCGCACGTACTATCTGCAGCGTCCTCCGCTACACGCTTCCGTGCTGGACGACCAAACCGACTCTGGGGAAGGGCGTGACGGGGACAGAAGAAACGTGTGGCTGCAACAACAGTGGGATTTACTCATTACCACTCAGATATGAATTTTGATGTGTTTGTGTTCTCTCAGAAAATCAGATTCATTTTTAAGAACTTTCATGCATAATAAGGAAAAACTTAATAATATTCAACAGGTCAAAATGTGTGACAATTACTACAAGATTGTCATCTTCACAACCTCAAGAGTTACGAGTTAACAGACAGAATACTAATTAGCTCCCTACTGAATTCACTATTTTGACCATTTTGAAATAAGTTTTTAAACACCTGACCATTGTCCACATGTTATTTAACTGAGTACATAATTACTTGCACATATCCCAAGATATCTTTACTACATGCTTACATTTTTAAAAAGGATTTCACTATTAACTTCTGCAGCTTTAACAAAATATATTCTTACTTCACAACGAAGCAATCAAAACAATAACAAGGGACAATATTGTCACAAAACCAGGTTTTCATTGTGAAAAAAAAATCTGATAAAGGGAGAAAACTCAAACTGAACTTTTGAAATGAACAAACAAAATTAACCCCCTTTGTAAGTTTGTTTTTAAAAAAAATCTATTTTTAGTCGTGGCGACCTTGACATTGGAGATATTGACGTGATTCTTTCGTGCGACACACCGTCCTATGATGGTGAACAAATGTGCCAAATGATTTTAAAATCTCACAATGAATGACATAGTTATGGCCAGGACAAGCTCATTTATGGCCATTTTTGACCTTTGAACTCAAAGTGTGACCTTGACCTTGGAGATATCGACGTAATTATTTCGCGCGACACACCGTCCAATGATGGTGAACAAATGTGGCAAATGATTTTAAAATCTGACAATGAACGACATAGTTATGGCCCGGACAAGCTTGTTTCGCACGCCCGCCAGCCTGCCAGCCCGCCCGCATTCGCCAATCTAATAACCAGTTTTTTCCTTTGGAAAACCTGGTTAAAAATTATAACTATATAATAAAAATAATGTCACAAAAAAACCATACATACCATCTCCATATGATGTTTTATCAACGGAGTAGGTTTCATTGCGCAAAATGACGGCACAGAAGTCACACTTGAAGCACTGTCTGTGAAAGAAGACATTTTCTGCCGACATTCTCTCCATGATATATACACGCTTCTTGCAGAAGAAACAGAACTCACTGGCAGGCTGGGACGCAACCATCATTGGCTGACCTTTCTGCAAACAACATTGAAACTACATGTACTGTTTGAGACTAGTGATGGGAATACTGGGCTGAATGCATGTACATAAAGGGTTGTCCCAAATCAGCCTGTGCAGGCATAACAGGCTGCTCAAGGACGACATCCTCAGCCTCAACAATTTTTTTGCAAAGAAGCGACTTCATTTAAGAGAAAAAAGTATATATACCATAAATGCAGAAAATGTAATCCTTGATCAGCCTGTGAGGACTGATCAGGCTAATCTGGGACGATACTTTACGCAGATGCATTTTCCCCGTTTTCTTAGAGCAAGGGTCATTAACCCTTTGCATGCTGGGTAATTTGTCTTCTGCTAAAATGTCGTCTGCAGAATTTCTAAAATTAGCATTTTCTTCGATTTTTTTCAAAGAATACTATCAGAATAGCAAACAGTTTGGATCCTGATGAGACGCCACGTTCTGTGGCGTCTCATCTGGATCCAAACTGTTTGCAAAGGCCTTTAAAATTCAGCTCCAGCGCTTTAAGGGTTAATAAACTCATGTGCGATAACAATCAAAAATTGTTTCATTACCAGTACTTTATAAGAGTACATCCTTGCCAAATTGTGAATGCTTCAAAATAGAAGCAAACCTTTGAGCATCAATATTTTAGCAAGTATATGTCCCTAAACGTATGTTTTATTGAAATTAATATTTAACTTTAGCACTAGCAGGTGTTTCAAGCCGATATGAATGGATCAAATGTTTGAATTCAATTTTATTGAATTATTTACAAGGAATTACATGTAGCAACTAGGGGCAAGATATGAAGTAAACTCAACATGATAGAGTAGTAAAGCTTACTAAGTAACAAAATTATTATTATCATGATTATCTAGAAAATATTTGAGCTGGGCTCTCGGAAAATGGGGCTCGATGAATGTGTGTGAAAAGTTGTCCAAGATAAGCCTGTACAGCTTGCACAGGCTAATAAGGGACGACACTTTCAGCTTTTATAGTATTTTCGTAAAAAGGAAGTCTCTTATTTACAAAAATCCAAAATTAGGTGTAAAGTGTTGTCCCTGATAAGCCTTTGCGGACTGGACAACACTTTATCCACATGCATTTAGCCCTTTGCAGACTGGACAACACTTTACCTACATGCGTTTAGACTTTGCAGACTGGACAACACTTCATCCACATGCATTTAGCCCTTTGCGGACTGGACAACACTTTATCCACATGCATTTAGCCCTTTGCAGACTGGACAACACTTTACCAACATGCGTTTAGACTTTGCAGACTGGACAACACTTTACCCACATGCATTTAGACTTAGCAGACTGGACAACACTTTACCCACATGCATTTAGACTTTGCAGACTGGACAACACTTTACCCACATGCGTTTAGACTTTGCAGACTGGACAACACTTTACCCACATGCGTTTAGACTTTGCAGACTGGACAACACTTTACCCACATGCATTTAGACTTTGCAGACTGGACAACACTTTACCCACATGCGTTTAGACTTTGCAGACTGGACAACACTTTACCCACATGCGTTTAGACTTTGCAGACTGGACAACACTTTACCCACATGCATTTAGACTTTGCAGACTGGACAACACTTTACCCACATGCGTTTAGACTTTGCAGACTGGACAACACTTCATCCACATGCATTTAGCCTTTTGCAGACTGGACAACACTTTACCCACATGCATATAGCCCTTTGCAGACTGGACAACACTTTACCCACATGTGTTTAGACTTTGCAGACTGGACAACACTTTATCCACATGCATTTAGCCCTTTGCAGACTGGACAACACTTTATCCACATGCATTTAGCCCTTTGCAGACTGGACAACACTTTATCCACATGCATTTAGCCCTTTGCAGACTGGACAACACTTTATCCACATGCATTTAGCCCTTTGCAGACTGGACAACACTTTATCCACATGCATTTAGCCCTTTGCAGACTGGACAACACTTAACCCACATGTGTTTAGACTTTGCAGACTGGACAACACTTTATCCATATGCATTTAGCCCTTTTTTCAGAATGAGGCTCTCCCTAAGCAACAAAGTCAATATAATCAAAGGTTTTTCTGAAATATGCATTGATTTTTAATATCAGTGTAAAAGCAAAATGTAACTCCATGGCAACTTACCACCCTCCTGGACAGTGGCTCCGGTGGTGGTTCCTCACAGTTCTTCTTGAACTTTGACACGAGCAGCTCCGCCATCTTGCTCACCTTGACAACCGGCATCATCTCTTCCCGCATCTTGATCCCCTTGAGCTCGTCTGGCCGGTCATTGGTCAGTCTATTGGTGATCTCGTCCATTGGGAGCTTGCTCTCCTTCACACGATGTTGGGGATCTGGGTGCTTTGCGTTGCCCTGGTCCAGGCGGCTTGTGATTCGGTCGATTGGCAGTTTTTCTATGGGCATTTTGTATCTTGTAAGTTCCACGTTACCGTTCTGAAACAGATTTTTCCTTTTGATAGATAATCCTTTTTTTCAGCAAAACAAAATTTTCTGAGGTGATATTCCCAAAATGTTTGTACATCCCTTACATGTAGATCATAAAACACACAGAGGTTTAAAATTTGTTATTCTGAAGCTTTCATTTAATATATTGCAGATCCTATTTTATCCATAAAAGGGGATGAAAATTGACATTGAAACAAATGTTATTGAATGAATAGATTACTATATTTCAACCCTTTTACCGAATTATAAGAGCAACAGATAAAAGTAAATATACTAGGTAACAAATTATTTAAATATCTCTGATCTTAATGAAAAACATTGTAATTTATCTTAGCTAAACTATTTATAGTCAATTACAATCAAATATGCTTTAAAATCAACAACAAAGCAAGAAGATAATCAAACTTACCCTGATATCATTTCTTTCCTGTTCCCAGTTAGGATTTGTAAAAACGCTGTTAATTTTCCCGATGTCATCCTGTTTCTGATGATGATGGCTGTTATTTACATTGTTTTGCCTCTCAACATCATCCTCTTTCTTGGATTTCATCAACTTTGAGACGCTGCGAGAAGACCTTAACTTCTTGATAAATGAAAGACGAGATGGGTTTGGAGACCGGTGCTTGCGGTTATCGTCAAAACTGCTGTTCAAGAAATCCTCTGAAATTTAGTTATCATCATAATACTTTACCACATATAGATATACAGTTTGCCTGGTTTTACTGTAGCAACGCTCAAAATATAATTGGCTCAGTATTTCTATGAGACTTATACACATCTGAAAGATTATAACTGTTACTATGTTGTCTTAATTTGCTTGCTGAAAGGTAACACAATGATCTAATTCTGTGCTCTCTCTGGACAGTAACTGTCTCAAGGAAATGTAACTTGACAATCTGACCAAGAAAAAATATTTTAATTTCATTCAAATGAAGCCATTGCTTTAAAGAACTACAATTGAGATTCATTCTGGGAAATCTGGGCTTAATACATGTGCAGTCCACATAGGCTAATCAGGGACAAGGCTAATTAGGGACAAGGCTAATCAGGGACAAGGCTAATTAGGGACAATGCTTATCAGGGACAAGGCTAATCAGGGACAAGGCTAATCAGGGACAAGGCTAATCAGGGACAAGGCTAATCAGGGACAAGGCTAATCAGGGACAAGGCTAATCAGGGACAAGGCTAATCAGGGACAAGGCTAATCAGGGACAAGGCTAATCAGGGACAAGGCTAATCAGGGACACTTTCCCTCTGCTCTGGATTTTTGTTTAAAAAGAACCATCCATAAAACGTAAAAAAGCGGAAAAAGTCTTCCCTGTGCAGTGTACACAGGCTTATCTTGGAACATACTTTATGTGTATGCATTAAGCCCAGTTTTCCCACAACATGGCTCAATAAGTTCACATTCTATGCTGCTAGAGCCACCTACCGCTGGGAGGCCGCTGTTTCTTGAACAGATCGTGGAACTGTGTGAGGTAAGAGACCACAGAGAGCTTGTCGGGACACGCGCAGGCTGCCATGTCCTCTCCTGTCATAACGGGTGCGATGGAGAACTCGCGACTCGCCACATCAAATGCCAGCTGATTGTTCTCCATCACATCCGCCTCATTCAGTTTTTTAATATCGCTGTAAGGAATAAAGAACTGTTTTTTTGCTTGTATATTAGTTATGTTGTATTTAACAATAATATCAGACATTTAATAATTTCAGACATTTAGATAGGCCAGTTGATCAAAAGTGGTTTACCAGTAATGCACATGCGATGGAAAATGGCACAGAGAAGGATAAAAAACTTTTCTCATTTAAAGTATGAGTGTATGAAAACAAAACTGATTTCAGAACATTGAGTGAATTTTTTTTACATCTTTAATTTTTTCAGATTTGATTTAATGACCATAAATTTTGTCTTCAATGTTAATTTTACTATATATATATTTTTTTTTTAATTAACGTTATGAACAACAAGGTACAACCCAGTACAATAAATCATTATTTCACACAAAAATGCTAAGTTAATAATGTATTCCCAAGTAAGACTTCCAAAGATACATTCCTGCATTCCAGCTTTAATGCATAGAAATATAACAACCCACTTACGTCTGATTTCAAAAAGTAAAACAAAATTGAACTGGGCAAAAACAACTTATCTATTGTTTACATAAACAATACAACATAAACAGAAGTCATACTATGTATGACTGGTTTTTTGGTTTCAAGAAATAAATGCCAATGAAATGATGTTACACCACACTTACATGGCATCAGGTTTGAAGTAATGTATCAGTGCACAGAAGGCAAGACCTGATTTCCAAGAAGAGGAGAGGTCTGTGACGTTGATGGCTTTGTATTCTCCCGTGTTCAGGATCTTCTGACACCAGCGTAACAAACTGTATGTGTCTATCACATCTAAAAAAGAATTGTAACTTTGCAACTTTTACTTAATATGCAATTTTATAAGCTGGTTGCTCTTTAAATGAGCCAAGGCCTTGGCAAACAGGGCTCAATGCCTAAACTGGCTTATAGTTTAGAGGAAAAATTTTACTGACAAATTCAATAAAGGCAAAATGTGTCCTACCTGATAAGGGTATGCACAGGCAAATCTGAGGCAATATTTTACACACATGCATTATGCCCCATTTACCTAGATTCAAATGCATTTAGCCCCTTTTCCCACACTACAGTTCAAACACTTACTGTCGGAGGAAGGCTTGGGTATCTCTATCACCTCGTCCCTAAACGTGTTCTCCCCTGTGTCATATAGGTGCATCACTTGCTTTGGCTTCAGCCATTTCTGCTTCATATTCGTGTACCTGAGAAAGCAAACACTAAATAAGTACGGAAAATACAATGCATGTACAACTGGTCACAAATTGTATGGTCATCATGTCTGCTTTTCATTTTACATTTGTATTAAAATATAGTAAGCTTCAGGTTGATAAGGACCTAACCTGTATTTATAGACTTCTAAATATTTGAGCAACGCTCAGGGCTTTATGCATGTGCGTAAAGTATCATCCCATATTAGCCTGTGCCGTCCACACTGGCTAATCAGTGACTACACTTTACGCTGTTATGGTATCTTTCATTTTGAGAAATCTCTTCTTAGCGAAAATCCAGTGTAGGCCCTCATCAGCCTGTGCATAAGCTTATCTGGGTCAACACTTTATGCACATGCATTCAATCTTGTTTTCCCAAAGCAGCTTATTTACATTATGAGTCTTGAAGACCCCTTAAATTCTGAAACTTATAAAACAAGCTTAAGATATACATATGTGATATTTATTGATCTAAATTTACACTCATATTATTCACAAGCTTTGATAGGAAATATCATTATGTCTATGATAAAGAGTGAATTAAATACACGATTTGCAACAAACATTGTACCGCGGATCTGTTTAAAATCCTAAATGCTAGTCCCAAGGCACGAAAATGCTATCGCTAGTCCTGACAAGTGATTTTTGTTCCAAGACGAGCTGAATATTCTGCTAGGTCCTCTCCCTTGGTGCAAAAAGGTACCATGTGAAATTGAAATTAGAAGGCACATGGTACCTTTTGCTCCCAAGGCGCGATCTATAGGTAGAGTATATGTGGTACCTAGATGCTTGGTCCAGTCTAATATATAGGTAAAGTATATCTGGTACCTAGATGCTGGGTCCAGCCCAAACTTGTTGTGGTCCTGCCTGAGGTTCTCTGGTGTGGTCTGTGAGAGGAGCTGGTACACGCTCTCCCGCTCAGCAATCACCTGCAGGGGGGTCATCTTACACGAGGACCACTGCTTGATCATCCAAGCGCCGTCCAGCGCTCCAAGGAAACCACGCGCGCAGCCTGACCCCGTCGGCCAAAATGGCTAAATGAATGTGATCAATATTGGTATAAATATACAAGAAATGAGTAGACTGATTAAAACTTTAATACTTTGATATATTTGAGCAGCCGTGTATATAAAAGCATTTGTTTTTCTATAACACTTAAAAACAAGAAACCATCGGAGACGGTGATGCTCCCCAAAGTTTTTTTTGTCACAATATTGCACAATATATATTCAAATTAAAGGAAACGTCTTGAGGGCACAGTAGTTGGGGGGACAAGATTTTTTTCATAGAAAATTTCAAAGGGCCATTACTCTGTGAAAAATCATCCGACCAGAACCCGCTGATAATATGCACATCTCCTCTTGGTAGTGAAGCTTCCCATAAAGTTTCATTGAATTCCGGTTATTAGTTGCTGAGAAATAGCCCGGACAAGAATTGCACTATATGTACAGTTAATGGAACATTTCAAAGGGCCATAACTCTGTGAAAAATCATCCAACCAGAACCGGCTGATAATATGCACATCTCCTCTTGGTAGTGAAGCTTCCCATTAAGTTTCATTGAATTCCGTCATAAGTTGCTGAGAAACAGCCCGGACAAAAATTGTGCACGAACGGACGGACAGACGAAGCGGTTACTATATGCTCCCCCCCCAAAATAAATTTTGGGGGAGCATAAAAAACATTTTAAACATATTACACAAAATTTCACATTCACCAATTTACAATTTCAAGAGTAGTATCTAACATGATTGTGTTACAGGATTAGACAGGCCTTTAAACCCAGGCCTTTTTCTACTGCTTTTACATGTCTAGATAGTCGGACCCTATTCCATAGCATGGCATGAATATGTGTTGCCAATTAAAAGCAAACAATTTCAAGTTGGATTAATCTGTAGCTGTTTCTTTATAAAATACAAATCAAAAGACATTTTTCAAAGCTTTAGAGCTGATTTTAAGACTGCTCTCTCCTTTATATCCTTTATAGCTTAACAATCTTTTATACAAATGGAAAGAAATTCTTGTAATTAAATGGATCATACCAAACAAAAATGATATGTTTCCAATAATCGTAAAATTTAACATGAATTATGGGCAAACATGGCCTGCACAGGCTAATGAGGGTCTAAACTTTATGAACATGCATAAAGCTTAGTTTACCCAGACTGAGACTTATCTAGTACTTGATAAAACCCGCCCACCTCCAGAAGACTGTCTCCAACCAGCATGGTGAGCAGCTTCTTGCCCTGCCGCTCATACGCCATGCAAGAGTTCTCCGCCTGAAACAGCGACGTGAAGTCAAACATGGCAAGGTCGGGGCGCCCGTAGTGATTGACCGCAAAGTCTGTGTGAGGCAGCATGTGATTGGTGCAAAAGGCTGCCGCCTCCCTGGCGTAGTTTGCCAGAGCGTCCTGGTCCACATTTTCATACCCAAGCAGCATGGCTGTGTCTGCATAGTCCTGTAAGTTTAAACCTATTTATTCAAGCATAATGGCATAGAAAGCCAACAGATTATTGAAATGCTCTTAAGTCTATTTCCTAAGTAGAAACAGTACTTGATTTCATATGGGAGATCTGAAGAACGCTCCCACAGTGGGGACCATACTATGACCTCCTGGTTGCAAGGTGGACACTATACCTCGTGCCCCACTGCATCCAAGAAAAGTTTAATGCTAAAACCTTAGATTGTTAAATAACAAAGCTATATAATTATATTCATATTATTTCAACATGTCAATTTTCCCATATCATTTGCATGGCCCCAAATCTCAAACTAGTCCCAACTAGTGAGGAAAGATTTTATCAACCAAGAAAACCGATATCACAAAATCTACGAGGCATTTGACCTCAGACCCATTTATACACAAACCAGTCAAAGCCTTAGAGAGATTAGACCCATAACATATTTACAAATTTACAACTATCATTTATATTTATTTTTCCTCATAATTTGAATTTTTGCCAAGAGTTATATTAAATAAGTTTTTCCCAAATCAGTGGACTTTTAACACGAAAAAATTCCCTTACTCAACATTTCATTTTTCTCAAAATGGCCAGAAAAAATTGTAAAACCAGTCAAGCTCGTACCCGCTTGAGCACCCCTTTCTCCAACAGACTCTGCTTCTTGGCAGTCATCACAAAGTAGTGGGTCTCATCCTTGTAGTAGACAATATTCTCCAGGTCGATGCCGTAGGCCTCGTTGAGATCCTTGAAGAACTTCTGGTTAAAGATGAACGCCACACCCGAGATTTCCTCCACGCGTGCCTCAGCCTGCGTGTTCCGGTTTATGAAGTTGGCCGTGATCGCAATGGCCAGCTTGCCACGGAACTCTTTCCGCTTGAAGCCTGAAAATCACCAGATTGCACAATATGCAGTGGTTTTGCTTTGATAAATCCTTTTCAGATATACACTTTGACACGTCTGTAGACCCTTATAAAATCAATTTAAATTTAAGACCTCGTATACTATATTAAAGTTTTAAGAGTGTATTTCCTACCCTAAGTTAGTGATGATCAGAAAACAGCATAAAACCTGAACAGTCTGCGAGTTACACAGGGTAACACAAATATACAGGGATGAAAGTGAAGTGACATATACCATAAATACATAATACTGTCTATAAAGAATTAACTAGATAACAAGAGATGTGTTTGTCAGAAACACAATGCCCCCTACAACGCAGCTTTGATACATGTTTTTTTACCTTTGACCTTGAAGGATGACCTTCCCCTTGACCTTTCACCACTCAAAATGTGCAGCTCCATGAGATACACATGCATGCCAAATATCAAGTTGCTATGTGAAGGGACATAGAAGTTATGAGCTTTTTTTGAAACCTAAATGCAAAACCTTAATGCAAAGTGTGACGGAAAGACAGGCATACAGACGGACGAATGGTCCGATCGCTATATACCCTCTTTCGGGGGCATAAAAATAATGGGATGCTTTCATGCGCTTAGTAAAATATGATTTTAAATGTGCTACTTGATTGTGCAATCATTTTTGTCAAATATTTACCTTATACATGAATATGCATTGAAAGTTTAAGCAAAAAAAGTGTTTATAGAGCATGAATCTTTGAATCTTGTTTTTTTTTATCGGGGATCGGCATCTATCAGGGTGAGGGCAGTATACAGTATATTGGTTTTATATGCCAGAGCAAGTGTGCAGCAACTAGTTGAACATCAAAGGATTTTAAGTAACCTTATTTCACCCTCTGTCTTACCTTTCAGTGTGTTCCGTTTGCCGTCTGCCCCAATTAGCACATCAAACTCGTACTCGGAGAGTGGATGATTCTCTGGGTCCACCTTCACCCGCCAGCCTGTGCCTGCAACACACAAACAACATCAGTACACTTGACAGTATTGTATTATTTATTGTGATACTATAAAAGCCTAACAGCTTCTTGTTTACATGTAATATTTTCATTTGTGATCATAAAGGTGGCATGTTGAAGGACTGGTTCATCCTTCACTGCCCAGTTTGTGCCTGCAAACACTGTCAAAATCAGTACATTATCCCCCTTTTATTTATGTATTACATTATTATTTAGGTTGACAAGGATCTTTCTGCTTTGATTATACATGTTAAATCCACACTTGTAATGTGATATTAATGAGTTTAAAAATACTTACATTTTGGGAAATCAAGCATAAAGTTGACTACACAGTAGTGAAGATGAATACTAATACATAAGTATAACAATGTGCTTCTAATATACATAGCAATTATTCCTCTATGGAAGCAAACGTGATAATAGAATCTGCTGATGCTATATAAAGCATATACCACACTGTTACGCTTCGCTAACCAGCTTAGTTGTGTGCACCCTGTGTTGGAGGGGGTGGGGTAAATAAACATTGGCAATGTTTATTTCTCCACAAAATATCATATCAGGTTGATCATAATGACATTTTATTTTGAGAAAAATTATTTCTTGGAAGAGCTGTCTTTGACAAGTGTGAAACATAATGCAACTAAAAAGTAAGTAAGGGCAACCTGGCATCTGATGAGCGAAATGCTTAATCAGATGTTTACACCCCTGATTATATAGATTTTTTCTTAAGATGTAATCCAAAAGAATACACTTTCCCAATGACATGTCAAAGATCTTCAAGTGAACAATGTGGTGGCCTGAAAAGATTACATGGGCATAAGAAAACAACAAACTAATAGAGAACAGACAATCAATATGCTAAGAACTGGTCCCAAAACTGCTGCAGCATTACATCAGACATCATTTCCAGATAATACCAGCTTAACGGTACTTTATTGAAGGTTGAATCAACTTGAATGCCAGGCTGTTATATCTGCTTATTATCTCCTCTATTTGTTAATTTACCCTGAATTCTTGTAATAGAGCATATTCTTCATAGAGCATAAAAGTAAATCTTACAGAAATTCATAATATTCCTTTGTTTTTCGGTCTCATTACATTCATATAATTAAAACAAGTAAAAAACAAGGGACAAAATTGTCACAAAACCAGGTTTTCATTGTGAAAAAAAAATCTGATAAAGGGAGAAAACTCAAACTGAACTTTTGAAATGAACAAACAAAATTAACCCCCTTTGTAAGTTTGTTTTAAAAAAAAATATATTTTTAGTCGTGGCGACCTTGATATTGGAGATATTGACGTGATTCTTTCGTGCGACACACCGTCCCATGATGGTGAACAAATGTGCCAAATGATTTTAAAATCTCACAATGAATGACATAGTTATGGCCAGGACAAGCTCATTTATGGCCATTTTTGACCTTTGAACTCAAAGTGTGACCTTGACCTTGGAGATATCGACGTAATTATTTCGCGCCAATGATGGTGAACAAATGTGCCAAATGATTTTAAAATCTGACAATGAATGACATAGTTATGGCCCGGACAAGCTTGTTCCGCCCGCCCGCAAGCCCGCCAGCCAGCCAGCCAGCCCGCCCGCATTCGCCAATCTAATAACCAGTTTTTTCCTTCGGAAAACCTGGTTAAAAACCTGGTTAATGATAAATATTACATCTAAGTAAGTAATCTAAGCAGAAAACATTACATTTTGAACAGAACTAAATGCTGTGTTCAATAAACACCGATGCCCCATTTGAAGCCAAGTCAGTATTAATTCATTGGCCCATTTGAATGATTTTAAGTACAAAAGTAGGTAAAGTTCAAGGTCAAAATAAGGTCAGGGTATGTGGGTGTGCTGAGTGTTGAATGGAAGTAATAAAGCTTATAGTAAGAGTAAGATGTTAACCCATCAGTCAATTTGGTTCAACCCTTTCCCACTAAGATACGTATTTTAACATATTTGTAGTCCCATCAAAAGTTACATTTAATTAAAAACCTTTTTACTTAATCCAAGTTTAAAAGGCTTCATTTCCAACCCGTAGATACTGATGAGCTGAATACAGCATATAACTTAACAGACTGTGAGTTACTCGCAGGCTGTTCTGGTTTTATGCTGTTTACACATAGCCATTTTCATTTCGCTTTTGAGTGGGAAAGGGTTATTCAAGAATTTTGACATTCTGAATAAGTTTAAGTCTAAAAGTAGGTCAATTTCAAGGTTAAAATAAGGTCCAATAATGTGTAAGTATTGATAGTAGTCAAAAATAACAGTGAGTATGAAAGTATCAATCTTTTGTAGAAAGCGTTCATATTGATGTTATACTTAACATGTCACTTTAGGTTACCTGGAAGGAAAGATGAACAAAGGAATGCACAAACAAACAAACGGTAGTGCCAATCAATATAATATCCTCAGCATCAGTACATGCCAGGGCCCACGAGAACATGATCTGAAGTTTTCACAACTTAAGTAAAGACATCCCCAAGAAGCTTTGAGAATTGAGGTCCATGAGGCATCCAGTAGATAATTTTCCAGACAAGAGAGTGATGCCAGGCAGACAACAAAACGACAGGCCATATAATGTTGTCTTCATGTTTTTATAAAGAGATAAAACACTACAACAGCAACTGTTCTTAATTAAGACACAAGCAGCATTGTCAAAGATGAAATACTCCAGGAATCTTGAATGGTCTTATTTTTTGGAATACTTGAAGATATTCCTCTCAGCACAACAGCGATATATCAAATACTGCCTTTATCAATTGACCTGTTTGTCTGGAAGTCATTGTGACATATCCAAACCATACAATGGATGCAGCAAACAAGAAATAACCACGTCTTAATACTTTTTTAATCATTTTCTTGAAACAAGATGTAGGTGGGGTTGAGTGATGGCCATGGTATCCATCTTGAGATTATTACATGTACGTTGTAAGCTTGGTCCATATCAGTGGAGTTTAACCCATTTATGCCTAGCGTCTAGAAAAAAGGCCTTGGCAAACAGCATAGACCCAGATGAGACGCTGCATAATGCGGCGTCTCATCAGGGTCTGCGCTGTTTGCTTATAGGAATTTCTGTAAGAAATATTCTAAATATAGAAATAAATATACTAGACATCCCTAATTTTGGAAATAAATTGATCCAATTTAGAAGGATGGGAGAGTCCACTAGGCATAAATGGGTTAAATGATAACACACAATAATAAACTAAAGTATATATTTGATTTTAAAATATACATTTTTAATAGCTTTACTTAAGTACCAAACAATTCTTGAATTTGAATAACCACAACAAAATCATGTCAAAGAATAACGCTTTCATAACACTGAAGGGTAACGTTTTAATGCTTCAAATATATAGGTTATTTTTTAATAATAAACTTTGTAAATTACATGTTAAGGCTTGACACTTATCATGTTATGGGAAATGTTTTCATGCTGGACACTTATGTCTTTAATTAATCATGCATACACTTTTTAGGGCAATAATAGGTTTGTTATGTATTGGTAGTGTCCTTGCTGAATGTTTAACCCATTTATGCCTAGCGTCTAGAAAAAAGGCCTTAGCAAACAGCGTAGACCCAGATGAGACGCCGCATGATGCGGCGTCCCATCTGGGTCTGCGCTGTTTGCTTTAAGAAATAAATATAGTAGACATCCCTAAGTTTGGAAATAAATTGATCCAATTTAGTAGGATGGGAGAGTCCACTAGGCATAAATGGGTTAATGTCAGTGACCTACCTTTGGTAGTTGGCTCGATGATGTCCTCAAAGCCCACATTGAGGTGGATTTCTACGCCCACAAGCAGAGCTGCTTTCAGCAGAATGCACTGCAGTTGTCGAATACCTGAAACATGGAATACTTGTGTTCAGTTTGACAGCTTTATTTAATTGTTAATGATATTATCAACCTTTTATGTTGGAGAAAAATGTAAGATATGTGTAAAAGGTAATTGTGATTTTAATCCTCATGTTTTAATGAACTATGAGGAGTTGACAGAAGACCTAGCATAGAGAGTGTGAAATGTTAAAAAGTCAATTTTTAGATCAATCAAGGGTCATAACTCTGAAGTTCTCTGAAACATTTTTGTCAAGTTTTGGTGAAGATTGATTTGGATATTTCAAGATCCATAACTCAACAATGCTAAGAGTGAATTGGCAGATTTTTAAACATGTTACAGTGTTTAACTCACAAATACTTGTAATTTTTCTGGTATGGCAGAGATACAAATGTTGAATTTAATAGATTAAAAAGAAAAAGCTGCTTTCAGTTCATTCACAGGCAGCAAATATACGTACTAATGTGATCAATAGCTCCAGCACAGAACTTCCCATAGAACTTCTTAGCACCAAGGTTCTTCAGGTCAGTAATCAGGAACGGCCATAGGTGGAGAACATTGTTGCGCGAGAATCGGTCCCTCTTCTCCACGACCACAGTGCGGGCCCCTAGCAACGCAGTCTCTATGGCTACCCTCAGGCCACATATACCACCCCCAATTATAATAACCTGTAACCAGGTAGAATTTTGTGTTCATTGAATGGGAAGAATACTCATATTCCCAATTAAATAATATTAGATTAACATCCCCAACAACCATAAACATTCTTTTCAAATATAAATCAACAAATCATATAGTGAAATATCATGTGGATCTTGCAACTATACATTCAAATAGCACATCATCTTTTGAAATATCACATGGATTTAGATAATTTGTTTACATTTTGCATTTCATGCTTGTGCTTAATCAGAACACTTTAATTTCTGAGCAACAATTTCTATCAGACAAAATAAACAAGAGATGTGTTTGTCAGAAACACAATGCCCCCTTCTGCGCCGCTTTGAATCCATATATTTTACCTTTGACCTTGAAGGATGACCTTGACCTTTCACCACTCAAAATGTGCAGCTCCATGACATACACATGCAAGCCAAATATCAAGTTGCTATCTTAAGCGACATAACAGTTATGAGCATTTTTCGAAACCTAAACGCAAAGTGTGACGGAAGGACAGATGGACGGACGGTCCGATCACTATATGCCCTCCTTCGGGGGCATAAAAATCTTTCCAATTTTATATCAACACTATATAACACATGTGGCATGTTTACTATCCTAACTAGTCATATATCACTATATCATCTGGTAGAAACAACTTCGAAAAACTTTTTATTATTGCTTATTTTTAAGAAACAGGAAGGTACATAATTTATCACAAGAACTGCAAATGAGTCTCGCTCTGAGAAAAGAGGGCTTTATGCGTAGTGTCGCCCCAGTATACATGTAGCATGTGAATGAGCCATGGTTAATTCATAAAGACACTTTCCTTTTTATTTTTCATTTCAAGGGAGTTGCTTCTAAATGAACATTCAGGCTAGGCGGAAATTGTTTCCCTTACAAGCTGGTGAAGATTGCACAGGCTTTATCAGGGTTGATACTTCAAACGCATGCATTAAGTTTTGATTTGCCAGAGCACTGCATATAATAATCTTGAATCAGCTCCCACACACTATTTTGAACAGCGATTTTGCATAATTGTGGGTCAAATATTGAATCAGCTGCCACACTGTTTTACAACATCACCATAACATGTACCTTTGTATTTGCGCATGCCTCGCCACGTCTATATTCCTTGTGGTTGGCACGTTTGTCAAGCTTGGCCCAGAGAGCGTGCGCCTTCCATGTGTCTACACGCGCCCTCAGCTTCCTGTAGAAGTTGCGATGGTCCGCGTGCGTGAGACCCACGTGGTCCGTGAGCGCCTGGAACGCGCTGATGATGGCGCGGCATGTAGAGGCATGGCAGAAGGCTTCAAACAGCTGCGCGACCGTGTCAACTCCATTTTCCATCATGCATCTTTCCTCACCACCACCTGGGAAAGACAAGAAATGTGGGATATGGGGTTACACTTATTATTTTTTATTAATATTTTACACCCTGTGCCTTTTGGATTGGGAAAAATAGTGTAATTAACCATGAAATAAAGACTAGAGTGTAAACAAGGTTTTACTATAGCCATATATAGCATATAAAGAAAAATTCCACGCCCCTTGGCAGCCATGTTTTTCAAGCAAACTTAACCATTTTAGAACTCATCCTAGATATCATTGAGACCAATCTTCTGACCAAATTTCATGAAGATTGGACAATAAATGTGGCCTCTAGAGTGTTAATAAGGCAAATGTTCATGCCGCACCACATACAACGCACGATCACAAGCACGAAGGACAAAGGCAATCACAAAAGCACACCATGAGCAAATTGTGCTCAGGTGAGCTAAAAAATAAACTTTTATAATATGATTATAAATATCAGAATTCCAATTTTAATAAGTGCATGTTTTACTGTATTTTTTGTTATTATAATGCGCTATTAAATTATATTGCTGTTTAATCAACTCAATAAACCAATAACTGATGTTATTGGATAAGTAACTGTTTATCCTTTTTTGGGGGGAGGGGGGGAGATTTTGGTCAGATGTTTTGGCAAAAAAGTTACTTTTTGCCATCGGGTGAGAGTCTGTAAGAAGCTGTAATTTTTGAAAAAAAAAAACATTATTGTAGATTCACTAAAATTTGCAGCTACTAAATTTTATGCGCACATGACAAATTATTTTTGCGGTCTTAAGTTTGTATAAATGATATAGACATTGTCAAATATATGAATATATCAACAATATAATATTAGATAAAGTCTAATAAGGAAATTATTTAGATTTGTTTCTGACTTCTTTAGAAAAAGGACATGCTCTTCATTTGATTTATTCCTAAAAAGTTTTACCAGGAAATTTTTTGGAAAAAATATAATTATTGAATTTCTACTTATTTAATTTGCTAGCAATCATTTTTCCAAAAATGACACAATGAAAAAAATCATTTGAACTTATATCATTTTCTTGTTTGCTTCCACTAGTAACTATAAAAAAAATAACAAAAATATTTAAAACTATAAATCTCTGAACAACTAAACAAGATTTCATTTAGATGTTCTTAATCATTTTCGATTTTCAAGTTAATTTTGAGATAAATATGGTGTTCAGCGCCAATTTGCATGTTCCAGAAAACTTCAATTTCATGCGCTCAAGACCACTTGCTTTTATAAACCAGTTGCTAATATAAACATTCATAAATGAGAAACCATAAAGCAGCTGTGCATGCAATTTGTATAACCTAGATGCCCAACCTAATCTTCCCACCCTTCACATGTGAGGAATTTCATGTAAAATCATCTTGTGCCCAATCAGTTAACAGATTACATATTACTTACAATAACAGTGTATGAACTACAAACAGGACTTTGGACAGTGTTAAACTTGAGATTACAGAAACTGAAATAAAGATTCCCAGGATTTCTGTCTTATAAATTCCTCAGACTTAATTAAAGTAAAACACTGGTATTGATCTGTAAAATGCCATTTTAAATCAATATCCTTTTAGGTAGTTGAAAACCCACAAACAATAAATAAATGGAAATGGAATGACATAAGAATAGCTGCAACCCACTGTCTAATGTCCGATGTTAACCATACCCACAAAGAAGACTATGCCCACAGTACATATAAAATTTCCAATCACCAAACACGCAATACTGTCACAAACAATACCATAGGAAATAGCGTCAGGTTTCAATAGGGACAGAACAATTTCCTCCTATTCCCAACAGTGGTTATGTTAGTACCCTGACTCACTGTCAGACTCAGATCTTCTTTATCACCAAATACTTCCTCTGCATAACAATAGCCACATAATAGCTACAGCTCTCCCTACATTTATGTCTTGATAAGTTTCATGAGCTTGGAGACATTTGCTCCACCTTTGTTGATACCTCGCCAGAAAAACTGAACAATAACTGAAATGATGTACCCAGTAACACCCACCATTTGCACCTCTGGATTCCTCCCTAACAATCCTACTTGCAGAATCCCCACCACAGAAACAGTCATTAGACCAACACAACATGAATGAACATTTACGATCCACTCATCACAAAGGCTACACTCCACTCATTTCTACAATCCAATCATCACATGGGCTACACTTTTCTATTAAAATGCTTTCTTCCACCTTCCCACAGCACTGCAGTTCTAAGGACCTGCACATTCATTGAATTCCACCTATGAATTTCCAATAATTATCCAAGAACACAATAACCCCATCCCAACACAATAACCATGTCCATTCAATGCTTACAGGCTGAATGCCTTCTTGTAATCCAACAGGCACAATTTTTGAGTACCTGAGAGTAATCATGCTTCATTTTATGAAAAATCTTTAAGTCTCACTTCAAAACTGCTTTAACTCAAGACTAGATATATACCAATTATTGTGGTTTCAGCACAGATTCAATGATGTATCTGATGCTATAATCACTAAGGTTATCATGATAAAACCTTCTGGCACACAATGCTGTTAAGCTTGTTTCTGTCAATTACAACATGTTTAATATCCCATCAGAACATTCAGGCCAATTATTTACTCAGATCAAACTAGAGCTTTGTCACAAACTTGACGAATACCCCCACATGCCGCATTGACACATAATATTTTGCGTGTCGTCTTCACAAAAAACAGCGGACACCATACTCAATTTTTAAAACGCACTAAGTGACCCCTTGACCTAGTTTTTGACCCAGAAAGGCCCATGTTCTAACTTGGCCTCAAGATTATCTCCATAAAACTTCTGACCAAGTTTGGTGAAGATCAGATGTAAACTACTTGAATTAGAGAGCGGACACCATGCTGAATGTTAAAAAACGCACTAAGTGACCCCGTGACCTAGTTTTGGGCCCAGAATGGCCCATGTTCAGACTTGTCTTAGAGATCATTTAGATAAACATGTGACCAAGTTTGGTGAAGATTGGATGAAAAACTACTTGAATTATAAAGCGGACAACATGGTGAGGTTTAAAATGCACTAAGATACCCCGTGACCTAGTTTTTGACCCGGCATGACCCATATTCAAACTTGACCTATACATCATCTAGATACAACTTCTGACCAAGTTTGGTGAAGATTGGATGAAAACTACTTGAATTAGAGAGCAGACAACAATGTGATGTTTAAAACGCCCTAAGTGACCCCGAGATCTTGTGTTTGACCCGGCATGACCCATATTCAAACTTGCCTATCAAGATACAACTTCTGACCAATTTTGATGAAGATTGGATAAAAACTACTTGAATTAGATGGCGGACAACATGGTGAGGTTTAAAACACACTAAGTGACCCTGTGACCTAGTTTTTTTGCCCGGCATGGCCCATATTCAAACTTGACCTACACATCATCTAGTTACAACTTCTGACCAAGTGTGGTGAAGATCGGATTTAAACTACTTGAAATAGAGAGCGGACAACATGCTCAATGTGTTAAGCGTACTTAGTGACCCCGTGACCTAATTTTTGACCCGGCAAGGCCCATATTCAAACTTGGCCTTCAGATCATCTAGATACAACTTCTGACCAAGTTTGGTGAAGATCGGATGAAAACTACTTTAATTAGAGAGCGGACAACATGCTGAATGTTTAAAACGCACTAAGTGACCCCGTGACCTAGTTTTTGACCCGGCAAGGCCCATGTTCGAACTTGGCCTTAAGATCATCTAGATACAACTTCTGACCAAGTTTGGTGAAGATCGGATGAAAACTACTTGAATTAGAGAGCGGACAACATGCTGAATGTTTAAAACGCACTAAGTGACCCCGTGACCTAGTTTTTGACCCGACAAGGCCCATGGTTGAACTTGGCCTAGACATCATGTAGATACTACTTCTGACCAAGTTTGGTGAAGATTGGATGAAAACTACTTGAATTAGAGAGCGGACACTTAATACGAACCGACCGACATACAGACAAGCTCACTCCTATATACCTCCCTAAACTTCGTTTGTGGGGGTATATTAAAATTGTAAAAGACTTGAAATATCTACAGTAAAAGACTTGATATATCTACAGCAGATGTAGATGTAAACATTCACATTATTATCTAATTAAAGCTAGCACTTTCTCTCATGCATTTCTGTAAATTATACATTAAAAGTGAGCTAGCATACAGGAACTTACAACTTTCAAACTGAAATCCTTAGTAGGGCAGTGTGGAACCATGCACTGTACAGCTTAGTTAAAAATGCATTCCCCTTTGATAAACTATTAAGAATTCTACCATCTATTTCAGGATTTGTACAGGGCTAAAATTAGTTTGTGTTGCATCCATCCTCTTTGCTAATTCCAGCTTGACAGACGTAAATAAGACAAAATGTATAATACAATTTACAAAAAATGATTTAATATGGGCTATCTGAGGCCATTCAATTAAATGTTTGTTAACTGCAAACCACATTCCAGACCTTCTGGATGTATTAAATACATTAATATTCATATATTATGGAGAAGAACAATGCAGCAGCTGTTGACGAAGACATCCTTCAGAGACATTGGGGATGGATACATCACACCAAGACATCCTTCAGAGACATTGGGGATGGATACATCACACCAAGACATCCTTCAGAGACATTGGGGATGGATACATCACACCAAGACATCCTTCAGAGACATTGGGGATGGATACATCACACCAAGACATCCTTCAGAGACATTGGGGATGGATACATCACACCAAGACATCCTTCAGAGACATTGGGGATGGATACATCACACCAAGACATCCTTCAGAGACATTGGGGATGGATACATCACACCAAGACATCCTTCAGAGACATTGGGGATGGATACATCACACCAAGCTTACCAAGCTTGCATCCAAGGCAATCTCTAACCAGGAGCCCCCAAGGGAAGCTCATTGAAGGCCTATGTCCTAAACTGGACAACAGGCAGAGATAAGAGATGAGATGAGGATATAAATATTTATGAAAAACATTTTTACAATACAAATGTTTATAAACACATTACCACTGATATAGGGCAATCACTTGTCTTGGTTAAACATTCACTTTCAGAAGCACAAACAAAAATCTACACACTGTTGCCTAGGTAAAAACTACAAATTAAATATGATAAGTCAGCTATTCCTTTTAACGCAATTCACTAAAAAGACAATCAAAAGTTTTAAGTGTTTTACCTCTATTTAAAACAAAATAAGACAAAAGGGGTTATGTGTGGAGCGTTTAAAACATGGGAGAGCTTTTGTCTACCACGAGCCCCATCCCAAATTTCGCTGGGTATAAGCTAATATTCAGGAGAGCTTTTGTACTGACATCATTTATAAACATCTTGTGAATGTTCATACATAAGTAAAATATGAGGAAGACCTACCTATGTTATAATTATGCTTATCCCATTAAAATCTTCATTGAAAAAAAAATACCAGCAAACAATTCTGAATGAACAAATCTTTGAAAAAGTTATTGACATTATGTCTACAGCTATTACCATACACAATAAAAAGAACTTGCAGCACCAATTATAGCCTCTAAGTAGGTTGTAATACTAAACTCGATCATTCAAACCCATAATAAAAGCCATATAACCCACAGGGATCGTTAGGTAAAAAATACTCTATTATACTATATACATATATACAAGGGATACAACTGTCAAATTTCCTGCACAACATCATGGTCTGAACAATAGCAAAAAAATCGCTTCCAAAGGCAATAATTACACCAAAAAAACTGTATAACAACAGCTCAGACATTTATCTATCAGATAATAACTATGTTTATAGCAGTAAAAGTGTTCATAGTTGTGTTTGAAACGAAAGTTTCATGAAAAACGGTAAAATTTTCGAAATGCGACACAGGTGTGCACACCCACTTTGACACATTTTGTTTCATAATTTAATAATTACAGAGAAGTTGAGCAAATTTTACCTTGTTTTATTATCCATAGACACTTTATTAATCAAAGTAGACACCTTCCATAATTGCATGTAACTGCATATATGTAAAACACCGTAAATATTAAATTTGTTTACATTTCTACTATCTTCAAGGATTTGTATGCAATTTGTCAGGTAATGTTACGTGGAACGTGAATGGCTGGATTTATTACTGCAGTGGAATTTCAACCAATCAAATCGCATGTTAGAAATACATGTGAACTATCCAAAATGAAAGTAAAACATTGTCATCGTGAAATTGAAGCAGATTGATATGAATTTCTAGCAAAATATGCTCACTAAATAGTAATTATGTTCTATTTTACTATGAAAAAAAACTATCCAAGGAATATGTACCAGCAAAAGAGCTTTATAACAAAGGAATATGAAAATTACTTCTAGAATTCTCAGTTTTCAGCTGTGCACACCTGTGTCCAAGTAAGGATTTTTGAGCATTTTGAATGAAACTTTCTCTCTTAGTTCAATGAAAAGCTTGTACTTTATTGCCAAGTGTATTATTTTCTGAAAGATAAATGTCTTGGCTGTTGTAATACAGTTTAATTGGTGTATTTATTGCGTTTGGAAGCAAATTTTTCGCTATTGGTTACACCATGGTTGTGTGCAGGATTTTTCACAGTTGTATCCCTTGTATATATATGTATTATAATAGAATATTTTTACTTAACGGTCCCTATGATATAACCCATACTCTACTGTACATCCTTCTTCAAAAAGTAAGTAAAACAAGCAAATTCGTAGAATTGATATCCCCCAATATGCTTCTGGACACAAAAGTATTATATTTGACACTAAAAAAATATTTTTTAAAGATACAAAGGGCCATAACTCCATTATTAACAGATGGTGCACAATGCCATTTGGTGTGCATCATCCTATTATCCATATATATATTCATACCAAGTTTCAATGAAATCCGCCCAAGCACTTCCAAGATATGGCTCCGGACACAAAAGTGCCGGATGGACAGAAAGACGCACGGATGGAAAGATGGACGGACAGACAACACCAAAACAATATCCCTCCGCCTATGACAGGGGATAAAAAATAAGTACCTCAACAGGGGTGGCGAAATCTCAAAAAACTATACTAGTCCACGGACAACCATTAAGGAAATTTAACTTGTCCGTTGCTGAACTACACTTGTCCGTTAATGTTTATATAAATTATAAACGCATTTATTGATTAATGTAAAACAATGTGGAATATACCAAAATGAGTATGATTTGCTAGTTTTGTTTATAGTTGTATTTCAATAGTACATTAATTATAGCAGTATATTATAAACAATATAAAGACTTTCTAAAACTTTTAATCTTGCAAAGCTAGTGTTAAAACATGTGTTGAACATAAGTACATCGTAATCTTAACAAATTAAACTAGTCCAATATGTCGACCTCATCAGACTGAGGCTCTGCGCTGCTACTGGTAGCAATTTGATTATCATCAACTGGTAACCATTGAAAATCTGTGAGCCAAGTTTCTTGAAAAGTTCTGGTGCGTTTACTTAGATCATATTTTTTATCATAATCTTTCTTAGTTTTTTTGGGAGGTGGACTGCTCAAAGCTTCAGGTTTCTGCTCCGTTGTTGAAGATTTAAAAAAACTAAATGTTCCATTTTTACCATTAAAGTCGTCTTAAATAACAAGGTAGACCGTGTTTTGATTATCTTACTTTGATAGTTTTTATTTCCGTCTGATTGTTAAAATAAAGAAACCAGTCTGTACACTGTCTAACAGTTGGGCCAAATGTTTAAAATGCGGCATGCTCCTGGTCTCTTATAGAATAAGGGAGATCACTGCGCAGGAGAGTGCCCGTATTTTAGCTTGATTGCTCCGCAAATAGCACTGACAATGTAATCGCATGTCAACATCCGGTTTTGTAAAGCTTAATTACGGCTTTAATGTGGGTTATTGTATTAAACAATAAAACCCAGTTTATTTTAGCAGAAATGTGGACCCTTCAAGGGAGAGTATCTTGGGCATACTATATGTTGATGAACTAGAGTTCTCTTTCCTGATTAAAAAGAGTTAATGCCCATTCTATAAATAGTTCTGAGATCACTTCCTTCCTGGCATTGGATTCCAAGGCTTCAACCTACAGAAAAAACTGAAATTTTTTAAAAATCTACATTCATCTGCAGAGATATAATTAGTTATATTACAAAAAGATCTCAAAATGTCTGGAAGAGGAAAACCTGCTGGAAGAAAAAGAAAAGCTCAGACAAACCTGACAGAAAATGAGGAAAAAAGGCAAAGAGATGAAGCTCCATCTGACCATGATGTGCCAGAATTTATCCAACTGCTGGCTTCTGACAAATCAGAAAATACCAACAAAAAAGGTAAATGTGTTGACTTCCAAACATTGATAGATGAATCAAATATTTTCCCAAACAGTTCTTCAACTCAGGTCTATGAATTAAATAGGCCTGAAATGATAAGGTGTGGCGGGGATTCCTTGGGTATTCATGTCCCTGAACAAATACAAATAAAAATCAAGCAAAATGAATACATTAACATTGCTGTTCTTCTCAAAGGAGCCGTAGAACTTAATAACCAGTTCACAAATGCAGTTTTGAGTGTTGATGAAAGTGGAACAATTGTTTCTGCTCCAAGGGCCAATAGCGAAAAAATACCATCCATCGAAAAATGGACAGATGCTTTTTTGATTTATTCCAGCATCTATCTCCAGGCCCATCCTGATCACACTCAGCATATGCTTAATTATATGTTTACAATAAGGGAGGCCGCTGCCAAATTTGGGGGCACAGGGTGGCGCACATATGACGAGCAGTTCCGTCTGCGTCAGTCCAAGTACTTCTCTCCATGGTCAAAAATCAATGCTGACCTTTGGCTCAGATGTTTTTCAGGCAATATTGGTGCCCAAGCAAATCGGCCATTTTCCATTCAACCAAATCTATCACCTCCATGCATTGACTTTAACAAAGGCTTCTGTCAATGGAACAACTGCAGGTTCCGACACGTCTGTGCAGTATGTCAAAGCCCAAAGCATGGCTCTTGGTCTTGTTATTTGAAGGAACCACATTTGCATCCACAGCAAACTCAACCCCACAAACCCAATAATTCCTTTCGGGGATCTTACAGGGGAGCATTCAGGTTTCAAAGGGGCCAAGGTCAGCGGTTCAGAGCTCCAAAGCAATAATTTCATGCAATTAGCACCCTCACCAATAAACGTTGATATTTTACAGGCTGAATCTTATGATTACGATACTACAGAATCTCAATTTTTAGTAAATGGTTTTAGAAAAGGGTTCTCATTAAAGTATGAAGGCCCTCGCATAGCAACTAGTGCCAAAAATCTTAAATCTGCATTAAAACTTCCGGATATTGTCTTGGAAAAGATTATTAAAGAGGTGGAACTGTGTCGCGTAGCAGGTCCATTTGAAAGCAGACCTTTACCAAATCTTCGAATATCACCAATTGGTTTGGTCCCTAAAAAAACAGGGCAACAAGAGTTTAGACTGATCCATCACCTTTCCTATCCAGCGGGCCGGTCATTAAATGATTATATCGACCCAGCTAAGTGTACTGTACAATATACTAGTTTCGATACTGCAGTACACATGATTCAGGATCTAGGTTTCAAGTGTGAAATGTTTAAAATGGACATCAAAAGTGCATTTCGCCTTTTACCAGTGGAACCAAATGATTTTGACCAGTTAGGTTTTGTATTTAATAACTGCTATTACTTCGATAAATGCCTGCCATTTGGATGTTCCATAAGTTGCAACTTATTTAATCGTTTTGCAGATTTACTTACACATATTATTCAAAGGAAAGCAGGCTCTACTTATTTAATCCATTACTTAGATGATTTTTTGGGTGGTGGCAAAAGAAACTCTGGCGAATGTCGACATCTAATGGAAATTTTTTCAGGCTGTATGCAGAAATTAGGTGTGCCGATAGCAGCAGAAAAAACTGAAGGTCCGGTTACAGTACTTACATTTTTAGGCTTAGAACTAGATTCTGACAAGATGGAGATACGTTTGCCACTTCATAAGGTTCAAGAAGTGTTGATTTTACTGAACAACATGCTACAAAAAACAAGATGCACACTTAAAGAGATGCAAAGTTTAATTGGTGTTCTAAATTTTGCATGCAGGGCAATAATTCCTGGCAGGCCATTCTGTAGGCGGCTGATTGATTCCATTTGTGGTCTAACAAAACCATATCACCACTTGCGAATTAACAAGGGCATAAAACTTGACTTAATGATGTGGAAACAATTTTTGTGAATTTTAATGGCATTAGGGTTTTTCACGACAGATTCTGGTCCTACAATGATGATGTAGAATTGTTTACAGACAGTGCAGGAGGCGAAGGCATGGGTTTTGGAGTTTATTTTGCAGGTAAATGGATGTCTGAACGGTGGCCAGATGAATGGTTTAAACATGGATATACAACAGACATTACAGTTCTTGAATTATTTCCTATTGTTGTAGCCATTTTCACATGGGGCAAGGAATTGCAGCAAAAGAAAATATGCTTTAGATCAGATAATATGGCAGTGTGCCATATAATAAACAAAATGACTTCCAAATCTGATTTAATTATGGTCTTGCTGCGAAATTTGACATTAAAATGTTTGCAGATGAACATTGTGGTGAAGGCTGAACATGTTCCTGGAGTGAAAAACTCAATAACCGATGCCTTGTCTCGTTTTCAGATGCAAAGATTTTGGACCCTGGTACCAAACGCACATCAAAGCCCATCTATAATGGAACCCCAACTATGGAAAATATTCAACAAAGAGCTGTTAGTTTGATAACAACCAGTGTGTCTGACAGCACAAGAACAGCATATAATCTTGCCATTAATCATTTTAATACTTTCAGGCTTACTTATAACCTACCAGATACATGGCCGATACCACTGAACCAATTTATTATGTACATATCATACTGCTTTGAAAAGAATTATGCACCATCAACAATCAAATTGTATATGTCAGGTATTAGCTTTGTGCATAAAATCAGGGGATTCTATAATCCATTTAGCAATTTTGTAGTCAGTAAGATGTTGGAGGGTTGCAAACGTTTAAGGCAGCAGCAAGATCTCAGAGTGCCTATATCTCTTGGCATGTTGAACAGATTAGTTTCAGTTCTTCCCAATGTATGTTTTTCAAAATTTGAAACAAAACTATTTACAGCAGTATTTTATTTGGCCTACTTTGGTTTGTTTAGGATAAGTGAATTAGTTGTTTGCTCAAATAACACAAAGGACAGAGCACTTTGTAAACAAGACATCACTTTTGAAGGGTTAAACAATGCAATAATAATTCGAGTTAGGATGAGTAAAACTAACCAAACAGGTCGACCTGTGTTTGTGCGTATTCCTAGCAATCAGGAAACAAGCATATGCATTAATGCTGTAAAAGAATACGTAGCTATAGCCCCTGCCAGATCTGAGCAATTTTTCTGTCATGCCAACAATACACCAATGACAAGATATCAGTTCTCAGCTGTGTTGTCGAAAGCCTGTGCACAGGCTGGTATTTCTTCCAAAGTATTATCACATAGCTTTAGGATTGGTAGAGCAACCGACCTTGCTCTTCAAGGTTACTCTGATGAAACAATAAAACGTATGGGTCGTTGGTCGTCGAACTGTTATTCAGGCTATATAAGAATGTAGGAGTAAAACTTATGAAAACTCAAGATAGCTTGCGATTGCGCCTGTAATTATAACAACTCTTTCTTTGGGTTTATTTTACAGCAGTTTGGCTGGTAGGGGATTCACATATTCGATGGGCAGGGGAACGCTTCCATTCAAGACACAGGGACACGTTTAAAAATTTCACCATTTCCTGGGATGGTCAGAGTGGTTTGAGAGTTGAAGATTTGCATCCAGTAATCCAACTTGGTATGATTAAAGGCCGAACTCCTGAAATTATTTTCCTTCATGTTGGGGGAAATAACATCACAAGTACAAATCAATGTAAAACTATAAGAATAATTAAATCTGAGTTGCAGTATCTTTTCGATATATTTCCTAACTCATTGATTGTTTGGGTATTCATTCTTCCCAGATTATCTTGGACTAGGGAAGTGGTTGACAATTCTTATCAAAAGAAAATGAATTCCAAACGTCAAAAAATCAATCGCACAATTTCAAATTATGTGTTATCTTTTGCTAGGGGAAGGGCAATTTTGATAGAATCAATTGATTTGAGTACCCCAGGAATGTTCCATGTTGATAAAGTCCATTTGTCAGATGTTGGCAATGAACTATTCATCTTCAGTATAGGTGAAGCAATCGCAAGCTTTCTTGGCAGCGACATTAAGTTTATTAAATGCTAAGGCCTATAATTTTGGGGGACAAATTGTTACCAATTTGCAGTGGCGGAAAATTCTAGGCCGCTCATGATGGGATGGTGTCACTGTCAACAATTATACATTATTTCACAAGTTAACAATATTTTATATAGGTATGGGTGGTTCTCCTCTCCTTAATATGGCTCCTTTTGGAGATAATCAGTTTTGGAGGGAAGCCATCCTATATTTGGCACATTTCACAAAATTTCATTTCAAAATGTTCATTCTTAAGTTTGCATTTAGATGCTTTGGGTCTGCTCGGACAAAGGCGACCCGAAGCGGATTTATGGAGATAAGTATATACATGGAGCATATACGAGGAGTATTATACACAGTATATATGGAGCTATATATATACTCAGGAGTATAATACATGGAGATTGGACAGTATATATGGAGATATATATATACTGAGGAGTATTGATATTTTCAATGGAGGTTGGATATAGTATATATGGAGCTATATATATACTAGATTATGCGTGGTACATATGTAAAATAATAATAATAAAAAATTGTAATTACTTTAAGCAAGCGTGACACCATCCTGTCATTGATGCCTAGATTTTTCAAAAATTCCATGTGGCAACTCTTGAAAACCAGTGGAATTCTAACTATCTTTTACTGCGGTCAATAAACTGCCAAAATATTACACTAAATTACCAATACATGTTATTTAACAGTATTCATACAAACATGAATAAAATGACTGTGTACTTTTAATTTTGTTTTGTGTTCTTTCTTACTATGCATTTATGTCTTAAAATAATGTGGGTTATTGTATTAAACAATAAAACCCAGTTTATTTTAGCAGAAATGTGGACCCTTCAAGGGAGAGTATCTTGGGCATACTATATGTTGATGAACTAGAGTTCTCTTTCCTGATTAAAAAGAGTTAATGCCCATTCTATAAATAGTTCTGAGATCACTTCCTTCCTGGCATTGGATTCCAAGGCTTCAACCTACAGAAAAAACTGAAATTTTTTAAAAACCCACCCGCCACACCCATTCATGATATTGTTGAATTTAATACTTTTCCAGAAAAAATATTGTTTTGTTGGATGCTTTGTATGAATCCTACTTTCTCTGCGCTTGAGATTTATGTTTCAGAAAACATGCCATGGCTCCATGCACAGGCAACAGTTCCAGATGGTCACCAAAAACATCAAAAACCTAGACGCTGCTGAGATGCAAGTGTTGCTCAAACCTCTGCAGCAGACCTGGTGACGATTGGATCTGAACATTGATTTCACTGTTGCAAAGACTCCATCACTACCAAAATTTCTTTGGAGAACTGTCTGTGTTTTATGGAGATCATGTGTTTGCTAATATCAAATGCTAAAAATGAATGTAGAAACTGTGTTTGCTTCTATTAAATGCTTGTTCATATAAAAGGTTACTATTTTATATATTTTAATCTTTGTTAGGTGCCGCAGTTACATATCCACGGAAAATTCTAGGCCGCTCATGATGGGATGGTGTCACTGTCAACAATTATACATTATTTCACAAGTTAACAATATTTTATATAGGTATGGGTGGTTCTCCTCTCCTTAATATGGCTCCTTTTGGAGATAATCAGTTTTGGAGGGAAGCCATCCTATATTTGGCACATTTCACAAAATTTCATTTCAAAATGTTCATTCTTAAGTTTGCATTTAGATGCTTTGGGTCTGCTCGGACAAAGGCGACCCGAAGCGGATTTATGGAGATAAGTATATACATGGAGTATATACGAGGAGTATTATACACAGTATATATGGAGCTATATATATACTCAGGAGTATAATACATGGAGATTGGACAGTATATATGGAGATATATATATACTGAGGAGTATTGATATTTTCAATGGAGGTTGGATATAGTATATATGGAGCTATATATATACTAGATTATGCGTGGTACATATGTAAAATAATAATAATAAAAAATTGTAATTACTTTAAGCAAGCGTGACACCATCCTGTCATTGATGCCTAGATTTTTCAAAAATTCCATGTGGCAACTCTTGAAAACCAGTGGAATTCTAACTATCTTTTACTGCGGTCAATAAACTGCCAAAATATTACACTAAATTACCAATACATGTTATTTAACAGTATTCATACAAACATGAATAAAATGACTGTGTACTTTTAATTTTGTTTTGTGTTCTTTCTTACTATGCATTTATGTCTTAAAATAATACAATGTATTTTTTTGTATACCTGGACCCAACTTTTAACAAACTTGTTGTCCACGGACAACTTAATTGAAAAAAATCAGTTGCCCAGACAAGCAAATGTTCGACTCGGGCCACTCGGACATTTGATTTCGCCACCCCTGCTCAACTTATGTGTTGATCACAGCTCTGTCTTCCATTATTAGAGACCAACAATTAAAAGATTTATTAAGAAAACTGAATACGATTTAAAACTGAATACAATTTAAAACTGAATTACACACATCGAAAACAGTAGCATCATTCATAATACACACAATTGTTACTTCCATGGTTCACATTCCTGTGTGATTAGGAAATGTAAGTTTTACTCCCTGTTTATTGCTGAATAGCAGTGGATAAATGAGAGTAAGAATGCTATTCAATGTGGACCAGTTGATACACAGGTAATTACTGTAAAGCAGAACATATTTTTGCTGTTTGACAATTGTAGAGTGTTTATCAACATGAAGTCATAATGATCTCTTCACTCAACAAAATAGTATCCCTTATGTTATTTTACTAAGATTCAAACTGACTATTCCATGCGTAAATTGTTAGAGCACAATATGGAAACATGTATTGAAACTTTGTCAACTTTCACAACAAAACTTTAAAAAATTGAACATAAAATAGAGTTTAAACTTTTATAAAATATTTTAATCCCTGCTCTTCCTGCTTCAATAGCCACAGTTCATGTTAAAAGCCTTACCTTAAGGTAAATTGTGATTAAGTTTACATATGCTGATTATCTGTCACACTTTCATCTATGGGGAAAAACCACACAAATTGTTTACATTTACACACAAAATAACTAGTCCATAAAAAAATTCCAAACAAATGCATTTGAAAATATTTTTAACAAGGGCTGTTTGAAAAACATGCATGCCCACCCATATGGGCTGTCGGTTGTAGTGGCAGCAATTGTGTGAACACGTTGTTTTTTTTGTCACTGTGACCTTGACCTTTGACCTAGTGATCTGAAAATCAATAGGGGTCATCTACCAGTCATGATCAATGTACCTATGAAGTTTCATGATCCTAGGCCTAAGCGTTCTTGAGTTATCATTCGGAAACCATCTGGTGGACAGACAGATTGACGGACCAACCAACGGACGGACCGACCAACCGACCGACATGTGCAAAACAATATACCCCCTCTTCTTCGAAGGGGGGCATAAATATAAGCTTATTAGAGTGTTTAAAGGAGCATATTGATAGCTGAAATGGTAATGAATTTTCAAACAAGAGCTGTGTTTGTGAAACACAATGCCAGTACTGCGCTTTGAAGCCATATATTTGACCTTTGACCTTGAAGGATGACATTGACTTTTTACCACTCAAAATGTGCAGCTCCATGAGATACACATGCATGCCAAATATCAAGTTGCTATCATCAATATTGCAAAAGTTATGACCCAGGTTAAAGTTTTGGGACAGACACACACATTATGACATACAATCACTGACACACACATACAATCACACACATAAAATCACAGACACACACATACAATCACAGACAAACAGGCCAAAAAATATAAAACCCTGATCATTCGATCGGGGACGGGGGGGGAGGGGGGGGGGGCATAAAAAAGATTATCATGCAATTATTATTGCCACTATTGCACATGATAAACATAGTTGTTTGTGTTAAAATTCATAATATGCACTGTTGAAATATGTGTCTAAATTTAGGGGAAATACAGACCACGTGCCTCTTTGTGATCAGAAAATTACTACCTATTTTAATTAAAATACGAAAAACCACCTGATCACTGACAAAATTTAAACTGACTATACCATATAAAAAATGTTAAAACCTGTTGCTAATCAATAGCACTTAAACCTATTTATTCAGATGAGTATCAAAATAACCACAACCATACATAACAACACACCCTACCACACCAATGCGGGCCTTTTTCTGTCTATTTTGGGAAAAAGTACCTAGCAAAATTGGGATTTTTCGAGTCGCGAAATTTTCTTAATTGGGAATAATTTTCATCTGCAAAGCATTATTCATCTGCAAAGCATTTTTTGGGCAGGGAGTTTTCCAGTCATTTTGGATAAAATTCATATAAATTATGGTTATATATTTTGTAGGTTGTTTACAAAATAAAATTGAGATATAGAGTCTAATAATCATAAGTCATAAGACACTTCTTTCTTAAATTGGGATTTTTTTTTGAGAATTGGGAAAAAATATGCATATTTGGCATTGGGAATGGGTCCGACTATCGGACCCGTGAGATAGGCAGAAAAGGCATGCAATGTGACAGAATGCTGTGGGCTACCTTTGATAAACACAAATATTGAGGACAGATACATTGAGTACAAGGTCAGTTTATCATATA
The DNA here is from genome assembly GCF_020536995.1 of Dreissena polymorpha. NCBI lineage: Eukaryota > Metazoa > Mollusca > Bivalvia > Myida > Dreissenidae > Dreissena > Dreissena polymorpha. The sequence goes on from NC_068365.1 coordinate 47,931,419, forward strand.
ATATCTCATATAGATATGAAAAATAATCTACCCTATCCAGTGTTGGATGTTAAAGTAGTGCATCAGGTTAGACTATGGGCTTGCACTAAGTGTTAATGATCCCTATTTGTATAGTTTAATTGTAGCTGACAACAAACTGAACACAATATCTCTTCACAGTTAACTAGGGGCAATAATTGCATAACTGGAAAAAAAATTAAATGGTTTTGTTTACTTCTGTTTTATGTTGCTTTTAGAACTTGTAACTATTACATTAGAAAAGAAAAGTCCCACTTTTCACCCATATTGCTTAAGCTCTTTTTGATTGCAATTATAATCTTCTTCCCATAATTATAATTGTTAGACAGACTGTTCAGAGGGGGTAATCATGTCACAAACAAGATGGCGATGTCAATGCAAAGAAAAGTATTTTCTCTGTTTTATACCCTTTATCACTTTAATTAATTGTTAAAATGCTACTCACTTTCCAGCAATATCGGCCAGAAAGTGACAAGCCTTTATATTGTATTAGCATGCGCTCTATATCATTATCTCGACTTAATTTGCTGCAAAATTTCTTAGAGGGTCACAAAATTACAGCTCCGGCTAAGAAAATTTGCAGAAGGTAAAGTCCAGATAAAAAGCGAATATTAATTAGAATAAATGCTTATCACTTTCTTGCCGATATGGCTGGAAAGTGAGCGGCATTGAAACATTTAAACTAAGTAATAAAGGGTATAAAACAGAGAAAAATACCTGTCTCAGCATAGACGTCACCATCTTGTTTGTCACATGATTACCCCCTCTGATGTTGGTCACGATAGTGAACGATACGTGACAATGTTGCTATTTTTACTACTCAGTAGATTCCAAGTCTTAAACCTCAATGCTGCATTAATTACTCTGATATTTACATAGATCTCAATAAGACAAATGTGTATTATCTGTTTTATTTGCAGACCATTCCACCCCTGGGAACTCTCGCTTTGATCTTGCTCAGTTTACTAGTATTGACATGCTCCACACATTAAACAAAGCAGCGTATCCATATTTCATTTTGGACTTTAAATCTAAATAATTATATAAGCGCTCCATTTAAATGTAAATAAAAACTCATAATATATTCTTTAATAATGTTTCATCCTGGAGATAAAAGAAATATAATTGACAATTGGAAACAATCACTTTGAAGATCTGGTCGGTTTGCTAAGGGATCTGATCTTTTTGTTTTGGGATCTGATCTGTTTGATCTATGGGATCTGATCTGTTTGCTTTGGGATCTGATCTGTTTGCTTTGGGATCGGGTCTGTTTGCTTTTAGGATTGGGTCTTTTTGCTTTGGGATTGGGTCTAAATAAGAGCTCTTTCTAAAAATCTTGAAAATGTCTGTTAATCAAAATAAAACTTATTTCTCATTGACACCAAATCAAATGTTCTACATTTGTCTTAAATTAACCGCCATTGAAATACTTCTTACCAAAATAGGCACCTCATTAAATATCACTAATCACTAACAATTGATACGTAATCAAATCGAGGTCATTAAATTTCTATAGCAATTAAAACCACTATCTGACCATGTCTAATGCAAACATTTGAGTCACTGAATCAACCACTTCATGGTAAATATATTGGTAAACCTGTCTAAATTTGGCAATAGGAATAATCACTCCCTTAAATGACCATTAACTCTACATTTCAACAATCATGATTCTATATTTAGGTCACTCAATGGACATAATATCAAAGATAAAAGGGTATTTATCAAAACAGGTGACAGAACTGCACGATAAAGTGACAAAACTCAAATACATAATACAATAATATTAGAAGTTCATAGAACGGGCTACAAAAAATCAGCTATTATAGGGGGAAAAAATATTTCTAAATTGCACTCGTCCTGCAGGACGAGTGCATTAAAATTTTCACTTGTCCTGCCAACACATGCACTAGTCCTTCAAATATGTGGGAAACAATATATCCCCTCTTCTTCGAAGGGGGGCATAATAAAGATTGCAAGTGGCTGATATGACTAATAAAGTTTCCTATATCACTGCAAAAACGCTGCACAATAGTTTTTCATCCTCCAATTTCGCCCAGGAATATTCATCAAACCACGAATTTTGGACAGTTCGCAAACATTTGGTCTTATCGTACACCTACTGCTGTGTTTTCCTTTTTTAACATCGCCCCAGCTCCCTTTAAAGAATGCTCATATGTCAAACATTGTTCAGACAAAATTCAGATTGGCTTAAAACCGTATTGCCCAGTTAAAAAATTCTTTAAAGGGCTGTTTGTAAAACATGCATGCCCCCCATATGGGCTGTCAGTTGAAATGGCAGCCATTGTGTGAATACATTTTTTGTCACTGTGACCTTGACCTTTGACCTAGTGACCTGAAAATCAATAGGGGTCATCTGCCAGTCATGATCAATGTACCTATGAAGTGTCATGATCCTAGGCCTAATTATTCTTGAGTTATCATTAGAAAACCATTTTACAGTTTCGAGTCACTGTGACCTTGACATTTGACCTAGTGACCTGAAAATCAATCGGGGTCATCTGCCAGTCATGAACAATGTACCTTTGAAGTTTCATGATCCTAGGCGTTAGCATTCTTGAGTTATCATCCGGAAACCATTTTACTGTTTTGAGTCACTGTGACCTTGACCTTTGACCTAGTGACCTGAAAATCAATAGGGGTCATCTGCCAGTCATGATCAATGTACCTATGAAGTTGCATGATTCTAGGTGTAAGCATTCTTGAGTTATCATCCTGAAACCATTTTACTATTTCGAGTCAATGTGACCTTGACCTTTGACCTATTGACCTGAAAATCAATAGGGGTTATCTGCCAGTCATGATCAATGTACCTATGAAGTTTCATGATCCTAGGCCTAAGCATTCTTGAGTTATCATCCGGAAACCATTTTACTATTTCGAGTCACTGTGACCTTGACCTTTGACCTAGTGACCTGAAAATCAATAGGGGTCATCTGCCAGTCATGATCAATGTACCTATGAAGTTTCATGATCCTAGGCCTAAGCGTTCTTGAGTTATCATCCGGAAACCATCTGGTGGACGGACCGACAGACAGACAACTTATCGTACCCAATTTTCACTTAAGTAGAGACCGACATGTGCAAAACAATATACCCCCTCTTCTTTGAAGGGGGGCATAAAAATCATTACCTACAGTGAATGCAGTCGGATGGTTCCCTGTCAACAGGTACGCGCAAGGTTTACACCAAAAAGCCAATATTTACTCCGGACACAGTCGCGCATAACAACGCGCACCTGCTGTATGAAATTTACATTTACAATTTCCTGTTCATTTGCGTTCTACTTTTGGAATAGATATGCTTAAAGGAAATGATTTTATTTAATGAAATAGAGTCTTACTGGTCAGAAAATACATATTTTAACATCAGCTTTTTCTCACTCGTCCTTTCAAGATTTCACTTGTCAATACGAGCAGACAAGTGGAATTTTTGTCCCCTGACTTATGCTCCCATTCCAGAATTCCCCAATTCGACAATATCTTTTATATGATTTTAATTTGAACTAATATGAAACATGCACAGTCAATTATCATTTAAATACCACCCCACAACCATTCCATCCCACTTACGCTTTCATCATCATTACGGTAAACAATTACTGCCTAAGAAAATAAACCTGGAGCATCTCCAACAACAGCACTGAAAGCCTAAATTACTTCTTATGTCAAAACTAGATGTCTGTGCCCTATCATGAAGCATCATTTAAAGTGATTTTCTCACTTTTTTGTCAAACAGATTGTCGGCGATTTTACAATCTGTGAAAAAAAACATCAGAAAATGTTGCTGGCCCATTTAATATGAGGCCTATATTTGTTAGTAATGATAGAAACAATATGTATAATAGATTAATAACAAATTTTGCTACATTTGCTTGACAAAGGTATTTATCATAAATATTGATCAATAAGCAAACATTTAGCAGGACAGAAATTGTGGTAGGGGCCTGAAAATAATTGTGTCAACCTTGACAATCACATACGATAGTGCTCATTTAGTTAACAATCCTCTAAATCTACATAGCCAGAGAGAAAACCATTTCTCACTCAATAAAGGGTGATAAATCTGGGGAGACATCAAATTAAGAAGTTTGCACCATACAATCTGCCTGTGTGAACAACCCTATAATTGGCAACTAAGCGGTTTCACTGACCTAAAGGGAATACTTAACATTTGTATGGGTAAATAAATTATCACCATTATTTCAATCTCTAGAGGATTGGGTAGGACATAAAGAGATCTTACCAAGTGGTCCCCTTCAACCAAGACCTTTTCATTATAGTCCTTGGCTGACTTGTTCACTCTTACTGTTTTTGTTTGAACTAGTGATTATACTTGAACTGATTGCTCGCAAAAATTGAATGGACTAGCTGTTAGACTACCATATTGACATTGTGGTCATTGAATGAACTAGCTGTTCGACTACCATATTGACATTGTGGTCATTGAATGGACTAGCTGTTAGACTACCATATTGACATTGTGGTCATTGAATGGACTAGCTGTTAGATTACCATATTGACATTGTGGTCATTGAATGGACTAGCTGTTAAGACTACCATATTGACATTGTGGTCATTGAATGGACTAGCTGTTATAGACTACCATATTGACATTGTGGTCATTGAATGGACTAGCTGTTAGACTACCATGTTGACATTGTGGTCATTGAATGGACAAGCTGTTAGACTACCATATTAACATTGTGGTCATTGAATGGACTAGCTGTTAGATTACCATACTGACATTGTGGTCATTGAATGGACTAGCTGTTAGACTACCATATTGACATTGTGGTCATTGAATGGACTAGCTGTTAGACTACCATATTGACATTGTGGTCATTGAATGGACTAGCTGTTAGACTACCATATTGACATTGTGGTCATTGAATGGACTAGCTGTTAGACTACCATATTGCCATTGTGGTCATTGAATGGACTAGCTGTTAGACTACCATATTGACATTGTGGTCATTGAATGGACTAGCTGTTAGACTTCCATATTGACATTGTGGTCATTTTTATGCCCCCGAAGGTGGGCATACAGTGATGGCATTTCTGTCAGTCTGTCCGTGCATCTGTTCGTCCGCCTGTCTGTCCGTCACACATTGCATTTAGGTTTCGAAAAATGATCATAATTTCTATGTCGCTTCAGATGTAACCTTCATATTTGGTATGCATGTGTATATGGACAAGGCCTTCAATATGCACACAAATTTTGACCCTTTGACCTTGACCTTGAACTAAAAGTCCACATTTATGTTTCGAAATTTGTTTAAGGTTTCAAAAAAAGCGTTTTTCAAGGGCATATGTCATCCTATGGTGAAAGCTCTTGTGTTAATTAGTAATTCTGTTTCGAATTGTGAGACTTTCTTTCTAGAAATTTAACACTATTTAAGAAGCTGTATTCATACTTGTGTATGCATAATAATTTACACATTCACATACATGTAAGTAACGTTATAGAGCACAAAAATGAAGCACTACCTAAATAGTTGAGCCATGTTCTGGGAAAACAGGGCTTAATGCATGTGTGTAGTTTATTTCCAGTTCAGCCTGAGCAGTCTGCGCAGGCTTATCAGAGACAACACTTTCCATTGACAATGGAATTTTTCAATGAAAAAGAAGTCTCAACTTAAGCAAAACCTTGTGTAGGCTAATCTAGCAGTGCAGAGTATGCACATGCATTAAGCCTGATTTTAACCCTTTGCATGCTGGGAAATTTGTCGTCTGCTAAAATGTCGTCTGCAGAATTTCTAAAATTAGCATTTTCTTCGATTTTTTTCAAAGAATACTATCAGAATAGCAAACAGTTTGGATCCTGATGAGACGCCACGTTCTGTGGCGTCTCATCTGGATCCAAACTGTTTGCAAAGGCCTTTAAAATTCAGCTCCAGCGCTTTAAGGGTTAACAGAGAATGTCTAGATTATTCTCCGGCCAACACTGATTTGTTATGTCTACAGTTCTTTGTTACCTTTCACATTCCAAAGTTGTGTTTTAGGTATGTGTCACTTCCAATATAAACTTGCTTTTCTAAACAAAAGGCCAATACTTGCCAAATAATCAATTTGTCTAATTAGGTGAGTAGCACATCTATGTAATTGGTTTGTTTTCAGAGGGTTTCTGTAGGAAAGCATTGGCAGTGTCTCAACGCTAATATTAATTGTGTCTCCCAATCAAAAGTCTAGATGAATATAGTATTTAGAGCATTTTGTATAGCTATGAAATGCAAAGGTTCCATTTGTCTTTCTTGTAGCCCACATAGTGATTGGCTTCTCAACTATCGGTATAATATATTACCTTTCGAAAAAGGAATACTTCCAAATTTTCCGGGGAAAGTATCTGTCATATTTTGGTAAAATTTAAACAAATAGCTAATTTACATTGGGGCATGCATTAGCAAATTTATGAAATATGTAAACACAAAATATACCAATAGTTGTTGCTTCGTTTATCTTTTATCAATTTATAATGAAAACACATTTTAATGCATTCATGCGTCTGTTCTTTATCTAAAAATGATTTTACTAAAACAGTATCAATTCAGAACTGTTGAACACTGGTTGAAGGATATCCTCTGAATCTCCAAACTGCTGTTTATGATGACCACTAAATAAAGATATGTCGTGTGTGACCTAATATGGGCAACCAATCAAACAACTGGCAGTTCTTAAATATTTCATTTTATCTAAAGAGAAATGGTGGTGAGAACTTCACTAGGTGTAAAAAGCTTTGTTTTTTATGAAACCATTAGAAAAATTTACAAGTATTTTATTTTTAGTCACCATGTAAGTACTGACTTATCATGGTAAATGTCACACTTATTTATGAAAATAAAACTTGAGCTTACTATTTTCAACTTTTCAATTTTCCAATATCAACCAAATGACTACAGTGCTACAAATTAATTATAACTGCATCTTTAATTTTATTTGGATTTTATTTCGATTACTTTTCCTCATAGAATGTCATATTCCACATAATAATAAGAATCAGAATAACAATACAAATTAACTGTAAAAAGTCACTGAGTTACTTCCTTTCATATTATTTTGACCTAAGGTCAAATGGACCACTTTTAAAAATGGTTGTCCAGATAAAACATGTCAAAAGTATTGATAATCTTGCAAATCACTGCACTTTGGCACACAAAGTGAAAGATAATGATAATATTGCGGCCAGACAAGTTAGACACAATATTGTATTGCCTTGAGCAATTTCTTCCTTCATTGTTTATTATTTTGGCCAGACAAACTTAGTGTGACATGGCAAAATAAGAACATCTCCCTTTTTTAGTAAAAATGAAAATGAAAACATGAACAAACAATTAAAGATGGTTGATAGTATATACATTATATAATGACTAGTTGATTCCAAGTCACAAAGTATGTAATTAATGGCAAATAATATGTCATCCAAATCGTCAATCTTTGTGTATAGTGTCAACATTTATGTAAGAGAGAGAATAATGTCAAAGAGAGCAGGTAAATAGTGTCAGATAGAAAATAAGTCATTTTATTAATTATACATATTATCTGAAACACAATTTCATTAAATCAAATTGTACAGTTATCTTGTCCAGTTAGCGTCTAGGATGGTTCAAATTGTGTGAGTCTAGTACGATGTAGTAATTAAATTAGGTGTGAGTGCTGGGCCACACCCTGGGTCCTCACATTATGCAGCATCAGGTGTGCAAGGACCTCATGAACTTTAAACATACACACAGTCACCGGCAAGTGACTGAATGAATCTGATAACAAAACTGATCAAGCAAACACAAATTAAATAACAAAATATTGTATTTGAGTTATAAGAAGATTGTTGTTGTATGAATCTGATAACAAAACTGATCAAGCAAACACAAATTAAATAACAAAATATTGTATTTGAGTTATAAGAAGATTGTTGTTGCTTAATTCAATATGTATTTGTTAACAGCAATTATTTAATGAACTTCTTTATGGGCTTAATGCATGAGGATAACGTCAGGGGTTTCGCTGTCGATCTCCATTGGCGCCAATGGCACTAAATTCTCAAAAGTGGCTCCAATTTTTTAAAAGTGGCGAATTTAAAAAAATCGGTAAAATCCTATCCGAAAATGTACTGCGAATCGAAAGCACGCGACCGAGCATTAGCGACCAGCGTCTGTCAGTTGTAAATATTGATTTACGAGGATGTAAGCGACCTACATTGCAGAGTCCAAATTGAAATCACTGAAGCGTGTAAGTGTTACAAATGGTGTTTTTACTGCTATTGTCAAGTTTTATGGGGGTAATTATCGGATTAACGGCTCCTAAAGTTATGATATTGAGCTATAAATTAAGTAACACGAGGACAAACTGTCATGACAATCAATAATTATAATGATTATTAGGGCCGCTATTTCTTTAATCAAAACCATGGGGCTGGCAAAAGCATTTACTTTCTCCACAAAAAACAAATAAAATCTTGTTTCAACAGGTATTTGTGAGCATTTCTGTTTAATAGTTTCATTATTATAATGTTCTGGGAAGGATATAATTTGATTAAGATACCAACAACTTATGAAAAAAAAAGTATATCATTCACTCGATGTACTATTTTTCGGATATGTTAAAATTCGGACATTTAAAGATAGGGATATTTATTTGTTGGTTTGTTGTTGATAGTTTGTAAAAATATGTTTTATGTTAAATGTATTTCAGGCAACTAGAATGGATGGTGGCAATTATCTGGGCCTTTCTGTCAGGAAATAGGCGTGAAAAACATTCATTTTAATTGAACCTAGAAATCATCCGCCACTACCAGAAAACGTTTTAACAACAGAAGCTGATGTATATCATGTCCAAATGACCAAATATAACTGTTTAATAATTTGAAGTGAGATGCTTTATTTTCTGATGTTTTATATTTCTTTTTCCCTTTCAAATGATGTACATTGGGGTGATTCTACGTGTATGTTTAAATAATTAATTTTGAAACATTTATGCAGCATACTGTTTAATACATTGATGTTGTTAACATTATTATATTATTTTGGTTATCTGTGTTGTTTATCAAGTTGAACAAAATGTTATTTATATACAAATAAAGCTTATTAAGACTTATGAAGGTATGACTTATGAAGGTACTTATTGTTTTTTATGTAATAACATACTTTTTAAAGTGATAATATAGGCAATGACATTAATGCAGTAAGGTTTCTTTGAATGATTGTTCTTAATAAGGTTGGAATAACCGACAGTTTTCACGCCGCGAAAAAGTGGCGACAACTTTTTTTGGGCCAGTGAAACCCCTGAACGTGTCATCTGAGGATAAGCCTGCTCACTCTACACAGGCTAATCAGTGACATCACTTTCCGCCTTATGTTCATTTTCGTTTGTACAGACTCTCTAATATTCGCTCAATTCTATCACTTTCTGCCTTATGTTCATTTTCGTTTGTACAGACTTCCTAATATTCGCTCAATTCTATAAAATATAAAAGCAGAAAGTGTCGTTTCTGATAAGCCTGTGCAGACCACTCATGGACCACACTACACACATGTATTATTAAACACTGTTTTCCAAGAGCGTTTCTCATATTTGTGTTTCAGCAGACAGAAAGTTATAACAACCAAATCACTTACCATTTGATACATCCTCTATGCCAGAGACTGACCCCTGGGGTGGGGCCAGATCTGAGCCGAGTAGCAGCATGAAAATTGTACAGATTCCAACACCTTTGTTGATATCCACATAAAACTTCCCTGAACTCTATCTCACAATGCTTTGTTTGCTCTTTATCTCACTATTTCACACATATCAGTGACTGTTAGTTTTTATATACAATGTATGTTAGCATTTTCACACAGAAAGAGATTTTTGTGGTCTTATCATTTTTAATTGCTCTACATTTTGTTCCAATCTGAAACTATATTTATTGCAAAACATTTTACTGTAATTATTGTAAAACACTTTCAAAGCTGACACACACACAAAATTGAATGATTATATTAAATATCAAAGATACCACACAAAAACTGTTGCTTTCCAACTGTTTTTTGCAGAAAACATTAATTATCTTAATAAAACATTAAAACTCTAAATGAATAAAGTCTGTATTTCCAAAATAAGCATTTTAAAACACATTGTATAAACAATCTTTACTGCTGTTTAGACCTTTCATTATTTTAATCTCAGCCATTAATCCTCATTTAAGTTTAAGAATATTTCACTTAAATACTTCCAAACAATGCCTCACTATGTAACATTATTTGAACTGATACACATAAATGTTGTCCAAACTAAGAGCTATATTAAAGGCCCATTATCAACCCATTTCAGTAATGATCGAATGCCTTTGGGATTCATGACAGCAATCTAGTTTATTTTCTTCATCTTTTTTACACATATTTTGGTCCTAAATTATTCAACATGGTCCTTTTGAGATATAAAGGTGAAAATGGTATTCCTTTAAAAAAAATCTCTAACAATAAGAACAGCAGCTTTTGAAAAAGTTTTACAAAGAAAATATTCTAAGTATCCCTTTAAGTAACAAATATTATTTTGCAATATATAAAATTAACTGCAACAACTAAAGCCTTTAAAAAAAGAAGACATTTATCATATTTCTTTAGAAAGACCACTACAGATTATTTTTTAGCACTGACAATAGACCTCAATTTCAATGCATTCCAAACTGAAATTTTTCAACCACAATTACTCGAGATGTAAACAATCTTGACGATGAGCTATCATTGTTTAAAAGGAGTTAACAAAACGTCAGAGTCAGCAGCGTGTAATATTTCAACAATTATTTGTCTGATACTCAAAAGCTCGATAATTACTAAAGCTATGATACACAAAGCGTTCTGATGGTATCCTTTGTCATGTACTTATTTACATGTATCACCTTGTTTATAAATATTATCATATATTTACAATACCTTTATCTACAATTGTAATCAGATACTGCAAAATAGATCATTATTTCAACAGTTATTTCTTCATGAGTATCTAAAGTCCCGTGTTATTTGACCAGTTTGAATAAATACCCATCTGACACAGTCAACGCTCTTTCTTGAAAACCACATAAAGCTATTTAACAATAAAGTATTTTTTCACATTCGCAAACTTTACCAGTTTGCTAATTTAAAAACAAATGTATTTTAAAAGTCAAACTCCACCTGCTTCCACTCTGAATTAACAGCACAAAGTCTAACAAATAAATTAAAGTCTACTTTCATTTCAATTAACTTCCTAAATGCATGACTTGTGCATGTTGATCATTTACATAAATAACAATTGATGTTTTACTTCAATATCCACAAGTATATCCATGTTACATAAACCTACAAAGGCAACACAACTTGTAAGTCTTCCTTTGACCACTGACATTCTAAACAATAACATTCACACCAATTACTTTCCTCAGGCCCTGGTGTCAATTAGTCATAACTTTGTTGTAATATTGCCCCTCCCACTTTGTCCTTTCAGCCATATGACCGTCTCAGTCATGAGAAAAATCTGACAGCTAATATGTCAAGACAAACAGGTGACAACCTTGAAAGGATGTAATATTGTTCTAATAAAATATCTTCCAATAATTGTTGTGTTTTATAATTGTTATCAAAAATGAGATATCCAGTAAACAGTTTTTTTATTAAATCAAGAAAATACAACAACTAGACTGTGATAAATCAATTTGCCCAAAACAAGGAAATGTAATGATAAAATATCATTTTTGAAACATTTGTTAAATCAATATCACACAAACAATTTTCCAAAATTCCGGGATAAGAAAATCTGTAGAAGTTTTCCCTTATTATACCATCCATTCCACATAATTTGTATCAAACATTGCTTAATTAAGTATTACAGCACCTCTCTGTTTTGAAATTGATTACAAAATGCGCAGGAAGACACCTAACAAAGAGCACAGCAATAATGCACACAGACATGTGATGATTCAAACACTTCATTCAATCACGCAATCAATTAGTTATTCATAATTTATAATTTCTCACACACTCACGTTTTCCATTCACCTACTAGGGCTGGCTGATGCCATACAGCAGAATCAAGTTAATGTCAAATCAATAGCAACAGACTCTATGATACTCACTTAACTATCAAGGGTGGCATATGGCCAAAAGCCGCTTACTAAAAACCAAACAAAGAGTGTATTAAACAAATGAGACCTTAATTGCTATAGGACAATTTCCATCTCTGGTCGTTCCACTTAAGTATTGACCATTGGATCAGAAATAGAATCAATTGTTACTGACCCAGCAATCGTTTCAAGAAAAGGTGTAGAACTTATCAGTCTTGAGACCTTTGTTTTGTGAAGTTTGCCAATTTTGGAGATCACTTCATTCAGTTAGATGTTTGTACCAATTGTGCACAATGTTCTAGGTTTAAAGCAGCCTTTTCACAGATTTTGGCATGATTTGAAGTTTGTCATTAAATGCTTTATATTGATAAATGTAAGCATTGGATCTGAAAAGCTCCAGTAAAAATTCCAGAATAAAATTTAAAAAAAGAAAAAAAAGGTAACCCTCACCAGGGCTCGAACCACTGACCCCTGCAGTCCTGGAGTAAAAACGACTTAGACCACTCGGTCATCCTTCCTGATAAAATGTCAGAGGTATTTTATGCTTTATATAAGCAATACTCGTAGTTTCACAAAATATAACGACAACAACAAAACTCTCCAAATTATTAATTCGTTTCGCGTTGCAACACTTTATAATTTTCAGGTTTTTAAATTGTCAAAAGATGCATATAATGGCTATTTTAGAGCATGGTAAATGTTCAGTATTACTGTTTCCCCACAAATATCATAATTAAAACGAAAATGTGCGAATCTGAAACAATTTTTTTCAATTTTGTCAATTTACCCAAACGTGAAAAGACACCTTTAAACTCCATCAAACTTCTACTTAATCATTATAATGTATGGTAACAGATGCGTAATTTAAACAATATAAATAAGTTGTAAAAAAAGAAGAGAAATGCAATCATGGACAATGGTTAACCAAGAAAATTAAAGAGCCAAAGACAAAACCCACTAAAACTGTCAGGTCCTATCTTACTCCTGCCTGTCTAAATGATATTTTATCCTCCATGATATCTTGGCCATTGACATTTGCAGATGTTCACTCAGTTGTCTGGTAATGAGGTTTGCATGTAACCATGCTAATCTAAATAACACACAGAACACAGAATTCAACTATAGGTTCCTGTCATCTGCCAAACAAAATGGGAAGTGCTCAGTTTGTATTCCTGACAGAAATGCTAAAATAATCACTCGTCTCTGGTCAGACAAAATGGCAAAAAAGATATAAGGACTATGAGGACAAACATAAACAATGCTTTTTCAATTGCTACTGTGCAAGTATAAAAGAGACCATAACTTTATTTACAGTGACAATGTCAGTTTCATGATGTGACCTCACAAATGTGTAACAAGTGTTATGAAAACTTTATCAAAAGGTCCAGGTCATCATAATCAAGTCATTAGTATTGCAACTGCTTCATATATGTGTCTATATAACTAAAAAGCAAACCTATCAAAGGTACAGACATCCAAATACCGGAATATAACCGCTTTTTCAAGGATTTTTCGCAGGACCATAAGCAAGGCAACGCAACAAGGGGCCAACCCTTTTCAGGTTCATAATAAAAATCTTCACTAGTTGAAAGCTATTATAAAACAAGAATTTCAGTAAATTATCTTCATATTTCTTCTCTCAAACTCTTGAAAATCACATACCCTACACAGATCAGTTACATTGAAACAAACAAATGTTTAAGTCTGTGAAAAGACCAAATTGGTCAGTTATTTCGACAAGTAATTGACTTGCTGCAAAATCTTCCACAAATATGAACAGAACTCAAATGAACAAAATTATTATTTTCAGCTTACGACTGACTCCAGCTACATAGTTTTTAAACAGGCACAGATTATAGCAATAACACAAGGACTAAAAGCTAAGCAACAGATAAAACAGCCTTTCAACCAGACAAACTTTTAATTAAGAAACGGCCAAACCAATAACAAAACAAGACTGTTGTTTACACAACTAATAACTCAACTCACTCTTAACTTCACAGTGATCAGTAAACTATAATAAAATGCTTCCACATCAATATATCAACCATACCTTTATTCAGGAAAGAAAGGAAAACATCTAAAAGTAGTTAAACCAAACAAACACCCACAGCATTTTACCAGAATCAAACAATCTCCCAGCTACTCATTTTTATTCAGTCATCATCCATTAGATCCTCAAGCATCTGTCAGTCTCCTCACTTGTTAATAAGTTGAATGAAGATTTCTATTAATATGATGTTTTCAGAGTGGTATAGTAAATTAAATAGTGGAAAACCCCTATGCCTTCAAGTAATTGTGACTCATGAGACCAGTTTCAAAGATAACACACCAAGTATCCTTGTTGTCTTGGGCTTAAAATAAAGAAAACATCTGCTCCATGGTTGGTTTAGTGACATAACACACCAGGGTTTTTTTTGGCCCGATTTTATAGCCGAAATTCGGCCATGTTCCCAATCCCAAAAAGTATACTTTTTTCCCAAAATGTGGCAAAAATTCCCAATTTAAAAAAAATAAAAATAAAATATTTTTTATTTTTTTTTTAGAAAGAAGTCTAATGCGTATTTTATCTCAACTTAAATTCAATTACATTAAACAAAGTATTATATGATTTTGTTCTTTTAATTTGAATGATTATAAAGAGTTATATCAAATTTAGAATTTCCCTAATCAGTGGACTTTTCATGTGGAAAAAAAGGCTAATGAATTTATTTTCCCAATTTCATGAAAATGCCGATAAAATTCCCAATTCCAAAGCCATGGGCTATCTTCCCAAAAAGTGGAAAAAAAACCTGCACACACTGGGTGCCTGACAATGAAGACTATAACATTGGATTAGAAGAAAAAGTATTCTTATTTTATAGACACGTTTATTTCATTTACAGTGAAAACTGAGAACAGCGGTCAGTCAAGGGAAATGGCCAAAGTGACCGTTGTCGACAAATGACTACTATTCTCGGATCACCACTTTTTAGATGGTTTGTCAGTTGGTAGTCTTGCTACGTCGTTAACCCACCTAGTCGTTCATACTCATGCATCTTGTTCATTCAGTAAATCCAACGGTTTGTATTACATTCAATGGGATGTATTTTAAAATACAGATTGTCACGTGTCATTGACGCCACATCCGAACAATTAAAAAGCGAATTTGCTGTCATAAACCGAAAGTACGGTATAACTGTATCGTTCTACTTCAAAGAAAAAGACGCCTAAATCTTGTTAAAAAAATTTAGTTTGTTATAAAAGTTGCAATTAAATGTATATTTTTCCTGAATAGGCGATCACTAATCCTTTTAATCACCTTCTTATAACAACATTCGCCAGCTTTGTATTGTTTTTAACACGCTATCAGTTTATGAAGATCTATTGACTGCGTCCAAACTCATACTTTCTTGTTATGACTGCAGCAGATGATTTCTGTTTATAATTTTCGTAACTCGAAACGACTGACACGTGACTGTTGTTTTCAGTTCAAACGAGACTTTCAGAATGAAATATAGTGGCCGTTGGCTGTTATTGACAATTGACAGACTGTTATTCTCAAGTGTAATATAGAATCATCTGCAATCAGATGTGTACATATAAATGAAAACTGGTTTGGGTTCTTCATAACCAGCAGCAAATATACAAGATTACAAAATTCCTATAAAAAAAATTATCGCCACGCTTTTTGAAAAGCGTGGGGATATTGTGGTTATCTCCGCCGTCTGTCCGGTTGTCTGTCTGTCTGTCTGTCCGTCCGTCCTGGCCACTATCTCCTCCTACACTATACGCACTAGAACCTTGAAACTTACACACATGGTAGCTATGAGCATATGTGCGACCCTGCACTATTTGGAATTTTGATCTGACCCCTGGGTCAAAAGTTATGGGGGTTGGGGCGTGCCGGGTCAGATATTTTCACTCATTTTTTTAGGTTATTTTACTATAATTTCTTCATTTCTACACCGATTGTCTTCAAATTGTTACCCAACTTCTCTTATGACAATACGGTCAATCTCAACTATGCATGGCCCCATTACCAACCCTGGGGCGCCCCGCCCACATAGGCCACACCCAACCAAAATTGCAGTTTTACTATAATTTCTTCATTTCTACACCGATTCACTTCAAATTGATACTGAACCTTTCTTATGACATTACGGTCAATCTCAGCTATGCAAGGCCCCATACCCAACCCTGGGGCACCCGGCCCACATAGGCCACGCCCACACAAAATTGCCTTTTACTATAATTTCTTCATTTCTACAACAATTCTCTTCAAATTGATACTGAACCTCTCTTATGACAATACAGTTAATCTCAACTATGCATGGCCCCATTACCAACCCTGGGGCGCCCCGCCAAAATAGGCCACACCCACCCAAAATTGCCTTTTACTATAATTTCTTCATCTCTACACTGATTCACTTCAAATTGATACTGAACCTATTTTATGACAATACAGTCAATCTCAACTATGCATGGCCCCATTACCAACCCTGGGGTGCCCCACCCACATAGGCCACGCCCACCCAAAATTGCCTTTTACTATAATTTCTTCATTTCTACACCGATTTACTTCAAATTATTACTGAACCTCTCTTATGACCATATGGTCAATCTCAACTATGCATGGCCCCATTACCAACCCTGGGGTGCCCCTGGGACAAACATGCGGCGTGGGGATATGCATCGGCCTCTGCCGCGCCATTTCTAGTTTATTCATGAAATCATCTATGCAAATGATGCACAACTGTGTAGAAATTTGAGGTAAGCCATTCCAAAATGGTCAAAACAGAGGCATATTCCATATCATGATTCATCCACACTTCAACATTTGCCTTTGTGAGAGAGGGAAAGTGAAACGTGACTCAGATGCAGGCAGTTGCTGCTCTACAAATCCACCCCACTCCTGTTATCTCATTCTTCAAGTATTTATTGTGCATACATGCTACCTTAAAATTGACAGTACTCTGTGAGTGACAGAAAGTGGTCCAGACAAGTAAAAAAGGAATCTGCTTATACCTCAGGACAAGTCTTCATATTTACAACTACTTTAACTAAGCAGGAAAGCAAATTGGTTAAAACATCCAGTAATTTGACAAAAATTTCTTTAAACAAGAGCTGTGTTTGTGAAACACAATACCCCCTACCGGCTTTGAAGCATTGCAGCTATTTTATAAACAAGGTTATATTTTGAATGTAAAGGTCACAGTGACCTTGACCTTTGACCTAGTGACCTCAAACCATGTTTGATAGTAGATCTCAATGAGATGCATGCACATGTGAAGTTTAAAGAACATAGACTCAAGAGTTTTCATTTAATGAGCAAGGTTAAAGTTTTGGGACAGACACACAAAGACAGACAGGCCAAAAACAATATAACCCCGATCATTCGATCTGGGGGTCATAAACAAACTATTGTTAACATTAAAACTATAAAGCACACAGTATTCTACACAGTGTTATACCATACTCTTACCAAGGGAGATAAATCATTTAGTTAATTTCACAACCCTGTTACAATTAGTTCCCCTTTTTAAACGTCATTCTCGCGTGGGGTTTATTAACTTCAAGTTAGGGTTGCGTAACTTTGCCCTAATGTGAACATGTATATACAAAAATGAGAATGCCATACCCATATACAAAACAAGCAAAGTTCTTGCATTGATATCCCCCCACCACATAAATTTTGTTTATTGATGAGTGCAAACCCCTTGATATATGGGATAATCTTTAAATAAAAGCTGCGCCATGAGCGCATGATACGCCCGTCGTTCGCCAATGAAGTAGTAAGGTAATAAATAACCCTTTGAATCATTTTTTTACTTCAGTTTATTTGTATTTGAATACATGGTTTATTTTATAAGTACATGAGCATGGAAATCACGAAATTTTGACGAACAAAGTCCCATAACTCTGGAACGACAATTCAGAATTCCGTCAAAAACGAAAGGGGATCAGGGTTTATCAATATTAAGATTGTGTTGAAATTTGAAAAAAATCCATCGAAGGATATTTGAGCTACAGTAGGACATTCAATGAAATCACGAAATTTTGACGAACAAAGTCCCATAACTCTGGAACGACAATTCAGAATTCCGTCAAAAACGAAAGGGGATCAGGGTTTATCAATATTAAGATTGTGTTAAAATTTGAAGAAAATCTGTCAAAGGATATTTGACGTAGCGTACGACATTAACAGACGGACGGACGGACGGACGGACGGACGGAGAGACGGACGCGGGGTATACCATAATACGTCCCGTCATAGACGGGCGTATAAAAAATCCATCGGGGGATATTTGAGCTACGGTAGGATACATGAACAACAATAACATTTAAGGTCACAGTGACCTTGACCTTAGAATGAATGACCTTGAAATGACCAGTGGTCATCTAAGTGTGCTTGCAAACCTTCATGTCAAGTTTGAAGACTCTATGTCCAAGCATACCAAAGTTATAACAATTTTAACATTTTAACATTTAAGGTCACAGTGACCTTGTGTGACCTTGACCTTAGAATGAATGACCTTGAAATGACCAGTGGTCATCTAAGTGTGCTTGCAAACCTTCATGTCAAGTTTGAAGACTCTATGTCCAAGCATACCAAAGTTATAACAATTTTAACATTTTAACATTTAAGGTCACAGTGACCTTGACCTTCAAATGAATGACATTGAAATGACCAGTGGTCATCTTCTAGTACTGGCCAATCTTTATTTCAAGTTTGAAGACTCTAGGTACAAGCATACCAAAGTTATAACATGAAATAAGAACTTTAACATTTTTACATTCAAGGTCACAGTGACCTTGACCTTCAAATGAATGACCTTGAAATGTCCAGGGGTTACTTACTAGTTCTGGCCAACCTTCATGTCAAGTTTCAAGACTCTAGGTCCAAGCATACCAAAGTTATAACAACTTTAACATTTTTATATAGCTACAGTAGGACATTCAATGAAATAACGAAATTTTGACGAACAAAGTCCCATAACTCTGGAACGACAATTCAGAATTCCGTCAAAAACGAAAGGGGATCAGGGTTTATCAATATTAAGATTGTGTTGAAATTTGAAAAAAATCCATCGAAGGATATTTGACGTAGCGTACGACATTAACAGACATACGGACGGACAGATATTTAGTTTATGGTTATTGTTTGTATGCATTGCAATTCTCCTCATTGAAATCTATACACCCATAAGTTTTATGTTGAAATCAAGAGCGTATTTGATATATAGAGTTACATCATACAAAAACAACAAAAGGTCAATAACTCTTATTTAAGAAAGTGTAGCGTTATGGTTCTTGAGCATCACACTTCTCCTCATTGATATCATTACACACATGAAGTTTTATGTTGAAATCTTGAATGGTATCCGAGATATATCCCTGAAAAGTTAAATCATTCGACAAATAAAGAGCAATAACTGTTATTTAAGAAAGCGTAGAGTTATGGTTTTTGAGCATGGCACTTCTCCTCATTGATATCTATACACCCTCTAAGTTATATGTTGATTTCTTACATGTATATAGTTTCTGAGATGTAGCCCTGAAAAGTTGGTGACAAACAGACGGACTGACAGACAACGCCAATTCTCTACTCTTCCATCTTTGGCAAACAACCTTACTACCTGCAAAACATCAAACAAGTGTACTGAAAATTATTTTTATGCACAGAATGGTTCAGTATTGATCATAATGATCTAAAGCTCACTGTAAAATGAATCATGCATCTAAAATTGCTAATGACCTAATCATTAAGTTGGCATGGTTGCCGTTGGGGGAAGCAGAGATCTTAAATTACTAACAGTACATTATTGTTCAGAAAATCCATGGCAACTCACCAAATTATCATTAGCAACACTGTGAAATGTTTGTCTGGGTAGCATTCCACCCTCAGCAGGGTGTTGAAACACATCATCATGGCATACCACCTAGTATTGTACTAACTATTCACTATACAATCTAGTATTGTACTTACTATTCACTATACAATCTAGTATTGTACTAACTATTCACTATACAATCTAGTATTGTACTTACTATTCACTATACAATCTAGTATTGTACTAACTATTCACTATTCACAGTGATTCATTTTGCAGTGCGTCCCGCGTGCCAGACGAACATTTTCAGGGTTGTCATTATTAACAGATTGCCAATCGAATTCATCGGTTGTTTTTCCTGAATCTTTAAAATTGCGATCGGAAGTTTTGATCACGCAAACCGACAATAATTGACGAGGAATAACCATTGTATAGAAGAGCGACGCCCGGTCATTCAGTCAGTCCATTAACTCCGCCTAAGAGCTACTGTTTTCAATGAATTTCTCAGCGAGTGGCCAATATTGATTTTTCCAGCTGTCAATCAAATTCTTTTTGGTAAGCACGTCAACCAATCAGCGCTCAGACGGCCGAATACACGCCGACCCCACGTGAAACTGTATCAACTAGCTGTACATTTCACCGATTATTACTGACCGTAGCTCAACGAATGTAGCACTGGAGAGCGTAATTAACTAGTTTTTTTAGTGAGAGAAAAGGTTTCCACATATTAAAAAATGCTCTTCGATTATCTACAAAAAAAGATATTAGCGACCTCTGCCCTACGAAGTTGTTATTCAGCATCTAAATATTAAAGTCCACGCTTTTCCCGAGGAAGAATGACGTGACGTTATACATGAAGTCTAATTTTGGCATGATTTTATCTGTACATGAAAAACACGAGAAATGTGTCTCTGTTGCAAGAAATTTCTATATTTTCCGTGAATAATGAAATCTGAAAATGATTTCGGATAACACATTTAAGTATACGCATTTGAAAATACTTCAATTAAATAATGTATTTTGATATACAAATGGTCATAACGCATAATGTAATAAGAAGGTTAATAACGTGTTTTGAGATTGCCAAACTATGCATACATATAGGTCTACATGCATGAATGACCTGACAAGTTATATCACGATCCGGAATGAAAAGTACTCGTTAAAATTTAAAGAAAGACGCGTTTTTATTCTCAGAAATTTACTTTCACTTTCTCAAACTTTTCTGAAATGAGGTACATGTAGCAGTTTAGATTAAGTCGTTGATTTGTCGAAATTACTAAATATAAACGGTTCTCAATGCTTTCAAATCGCGTCACGTGATTCACGCATGTTCAATGGGAATTCCCCAATCACACAATCCCACAATTCAATTTGTATATAAACTTGTGTTAAACGGCGGACGACATTCATCGTCAATATTGGCCATAATTTGGTTTTGAAAGAAAAAAATCGTAATAATACTGGATTATCGTGTAATGGATAGAATTGGAACATGCAATGATCTATCAATATAATGTTTTCACATTGTACAGTATACTAAAAATGTGAAAATCTTAAAATTGTCTATTCTTTGTAGACCTCATTTTAACTGTTTATGCTCTAAGAATAGCAGTATTTTGTCCTTAAAATGTCTAGAATTCGTTTGCTTCGCCCCCTGACCCCCTACCAGGGCCTTGCCCTGGACCTTGACCCCCAGCCGAATCGGTTACTATTCCAAAATAATCCTTTGTTTACAATCATAATGACAACCCTGATTTTTTTCTGTGGACGCATCATTCTCAAACATGTGCGTTCTCGGGACGCATTGTTTAAAAACTTTGATTTTCAACATCATCAAAGTTGTACATGAAACCTAGTACGATTCGTAGATATAAGCAAAACACGTGTCACTACCGTTTTGAAAAGTAGAACGGAAGTCACATTACTACATTGGGAATGTAGTACGCGTATTTTGATTGGTTGAAATATATCAATTATCCAATCAGTTACGGCATTTTATTAAAAGTTCGTTGGACGATTAATTGGCTGTCCCGGATGGTAAACAAAGAAAATGCGACCAAAAAGGTTTTCGAATTTGATCATCAACAATTTAAACTCGCTGTGTAGATATTTAGCGATAACACAGCCTTGATGTAAACCATCATGTGGTTTAAATATGAAGAATAAACGGCGGAAAACACAGTTTGTGTTCATCTGTTGTGAGCGCAGACAGTTATTATTTATAAAGTAAAGCGATGTTATTATACTTTTCTGGATTAATTGAGCAGTGTTGTTTATTTTAAAGTGACAATTAAAATTTGCTAGTTCTGATATAAATAGCATCTTTTATTTTTATACGGTACATACATAATAGTGATACAGATCGTAAAGTATTCCGTCCTATGTTATGTAAAATGTAAGCACATATAATAACACAGACATCTGCTGTTTATACTGCAGGATGTGAGAGGGGGTTTTCTATACAGAATAAGGTCTTGACCAAATTCAGGAACAGGTTAACTGTAGGGAAACAAGACAAACTCATGAGAGTAAAGTTGTGCAATTTTGCCCAGAATGAATTTGTTGAAAAAGCTCTCCCTGTTTGGAGAAAAAAAAAGGCGAGAAGGCTATACACCTTAAATACAGTATGAGTGTTGTTACACTATATCTGTATTGAAGTTGTAAACCTTTAGACCAAAGGAAAAATTGTGTTTTGTCACACTGTTTGAAAGGGCTAATTGTGACCAAATAATTATAAAAACTAGTCATCCAATTTATTAAAAGTCTAAGTTAGTCAAAATTGTTAAAGATGTTAAAAGTTCTACGTTTAAGATGTTATATGTTTCACTGTTTGTTATTAAAAGTAAAACAAATACAGATTTTACTTGCTATAAACCTTTTTTTGTTTTTAGCTGTAAAATTGCATAAAAGAGCCCCTGGCTAAGGTATATCATGTTAAGTAGATTATTTGTAACAAATTTACAAAGACACAATCTGGGACCCATTGTTTTCAGTTTGGTTTGATTTGACAGATTGAGGGCCCCGATACCCGATAATTATGAAGCCCAACATAAACACAAATTGTGCAATTTATAAGGAAAATCAAGCTTAATATAATAATTCAGAATCACAATTCTATTTAACTGAAAATGGACAGAAAGTACCATTAATGTCTTGTTCATGAATTGCAATCATTGCAAAGTGGGCCTCAAAGTAAGACAAGGTCAGGAAAAATTGTCTCTTTGTGGGAAAACTGGGCTTCATGCATGTGCATAACGTGTTGTCCCTTATTAGCCTGTGCAATCCTCACAGGCTACTTTGCAGTCAACACAGGCTAATCAGGGAAGACATTCAGCGTTTATGGGAATTTTTTGTTTAAAGGAAGTCTTTTCTAAGTAAAAATCCAGTTTCAGTGGAAAGTGTCGTCTCTGATTAGCCTGTGCAGATTTCACAGGCTAAACTGGGACGACTTTATACGCACATGCATTAAAGCCCAGTTTTCCCAGATGAGACGCAATTATTGTAGTATGTGATGAAGTGCACAAGATAGTCCTTGCATTCCGTAGATGATTGGATGTTATGTAATACCTCAATGGCAGATCATTGATTAAGCACACCAGCTTGCATTGAACAGCCCAGTGTGCTGTGTCTCTAGTTGCACAACCATGGACACTGTCACATCAAGCACTTGGCAACATATGCCATCAAAGCTTAAACGGAGGATATTCTAGGCACTTAAAAGGCAACAGATACCATTTTACATCATACATGTACATTCTTTAACTGAACAACAAGTAGCTAGTACTTTAATGTAATTTGTAAATTTGATGTTTAATTGAAAGAGCCATGTATAACCCTATAACTTCTTTAAACTTTTCTGCATAGAATAAGATAAATTATGAAATACATATTTGACCTTTTGACTTAGTAGTCTAGACAAGGTGCTGAACTATTGAAAAGTAAAGACAAACAGAACTAAAACCATGTAAAAACATTAGTGTAAAAGTTAATACTACCAATTGTATTTTCTTGGACTTTAACCTAAGTAAGTGTGTTTCAAAATCCTTCAAGTTTGTGTAAATCATTTTCCCACAGCCACGTTCCATGTTTAAAGCAATTGTATTTATTCTTATTATACATGTACACTATTAGGTGAATACAATCATGAACAACAAAGGATTAAAGGAACCTACCTGTATGTAGTCTGAACTTAAGTCGAAGCACATGTATAATCCAGATTCCAATGTAATAAGTGTTAACCTTTCAATACTGAGCACTCCTTCATTTATTGCATGGTTTCCACGATCAATCCACCATGTAAATATAAAAAGATTCAATGCACTGCACTAATATTTTCAAGTAATTGATAAATTTTACTTTATTTCCAATATTTACTTCATTTTATTCATGATACATGTATCTAGCAGCCTGCAGCCAAGTTGTATAGTCCGGTTCCTTTCTTGTTGCCAAGGTCCAATCTACACTAATCTGCAAATAGAGAATAGCTCAAATGTACAGGTAAATAAAATATTACCATTTGTGTTATTGATTAATTATAGATCTCAAAACAAAAGCAGTGGCACACTTTCATTCTGTTGTAAATTTTTACCCAATATTTAATTTACTAAACCTCCAAAAGATACGTATCGAAGTATGCAATATTAAAAAATAAATATTTATTTTCTTTAATAACCAACATAGACTGACACATTGTGCTCCTACACATAAGTTAAATACTCGTATACATGTTCAACCATGTTCCCATAACCCACTGATCTACCTTGTTTCATTTCCTGTATTATCAGAATGACACACTAAAATTGCTGTATCACTTAGACAGAAGCCTTGTAATTCTCTGGTTCAGATCTGCTGAAATCTTGTACATCACTGCGTCACAGTAACATGGAAATGTTTGTGGACCGCTTGAAGTGTATATGTGACCATCATTATGATGATATGATTTAACTGAATTATTTCTGGCCAGAAACCTACATGTTCAAAGATTTAATAAGTATTGTGTTTACAAACCACATTTGTTAATGGTGCGTGCATTTTTGCAGAAAGACACAAAACATTTTAAAACCAAAGACATAATAACACGAACTAAGTGCCAGTTGGCAACATGTTTAGCTTTTTGTCAATAATGTTTGTTATTATATATTTACCCTTTCCCACTCAGAAGCACAGTGAAATGGCTATGTGCAAACAGCATAAATGAAGCTTTTAAAACGTGTATCTAGTAAGAAAGGTCTTTAATTAAATTTACCTTTCTAAAGGACTACAAATGCGTCAAAATACGTATCTAAGTGGTAAAAGGTTAAGTGGAACCAAGCATGTGTTTGACCTCTGGTCTTGAGTGCGACCTTCAGTGACAAACTATTTAACCTTAGGGAAAATGGTATTACAGGCAACAAGCTGTCTCCTTGCAGAGTTGGCCTTGTTTTAAGTTATTTTTAAATTGCATTCAAGGTGAAAGACAAAGTCAAAATCCGGAAAAGCAACAATTTTTTATTATTTAGGAACAAAATGAAATGACATGCATAATCTCCATACTGCCATCTATCCATGTTTCAAGTTTCATGAAAAAATATGAAGAACTTTTAAAGTTATCGCAGGATCCAAAAAAGTGTGACGGACAGACAGACAGACTGACAGAGTGCAAACCGTAAGTCCTCTCCGGTTTCACAGGTAGGGGACAATTAACACACATAAAAGGCATGAATACAAAAATGAAACAATAAAACAAGCAATAAATCCAGTAAACATAAGGCAGAAATGTTAATGAACGTTGGATGCTAAAAAACGAAAAATTACGTGAGAGCCTTGTAACATGTGTGACACCACTAAAACTGTATGCAAAATGCCACACAGATTGCCATTCCATGGACAAGATTTTACGTCAGATTTTGCATGTTGGAGGTTTTACAAAGAAAGAGGAGAGGGAG
Source organism: Dreissena polymorpha (assembly GCF_020536995.1). Lineage (NCBI taxonomy): Eukaryota > Metazoa > Mollusca > Bivalvia > Myida > Dreissenidae > Dreissena > Dreissena polymorpha. The sequence continues at coordinate 47,957,274 of NC_068365.1, forward strand.
ATGGTCAGCCTGGTATGATGTAACAAAACAACTCTCACTCTCACCCCACAGTTGATCACCTTGTGGATTAACACACACATTGAAAAATTACTGATTGATCAAGCACTTTGCAGCAAGCAAGACCATAGTTAACAGTTCACTTTCAGCATCATGTAAAACCCATTTTCGGTTTTAAATTTTTGTAATTTTAAAAACCAAATGATAGTTATAACGTCTTTTATAACAAATATTTTTATTGTACTTAAATATTTCACTACAGCTTTTGTGTGATTGCCTTATTCATACAACCAATATGAATCAATCACATTTGATGTATTAGCTTTAAGAAAATATAAACTAAAATAACAGACTTGAAAGAACGCACAATATATATACGTACATACAGTAAAAACTTATAATTCCAAGCACAACACACACACATGCTGAGGAAATTCAGATATTGTGCAACAAGAAAGCCAAGGCAAGCTAAGACCCAATGCATGGAGAAACACTAGCATGTTACTCACAAGTTTACACACTATTGGGTTAAGATATAAATTCCAGCATACATCCAGAAAACACAAAATTATCATGTGCTATCAAGTATTATCTTTCCAAGATTTGGCTTGGATCCAGCAACATTCTGGACAATGGAATGCCCCAGTCCCACACATGACATTCATTAGGGTAGTTCATTTCCACAGGATACTGTTTATCAGATACATGTTAAGTGTAATTGTAGGTGATGAAACTTTATCATCAACATAATCATAATTCTTGTAAACAGCCAGAAGCCTAACTGGAAATGATCATTGATTACTACAGTAACATGGGATTTCAAATTTATTTTTCTACAATGTATGTAAACCACAGAATAGTTTACAAAAAAGAATGGTATAATCAATATTTTCCAGAATGAGATATTTCTATAATTTTATTATGATTTTTTGTTTTTCAAATTGAATTTTTTAATTTCTGTAAAACACTTCAAATGGCTTCAATTTACATTTTGTAATTATATGAAAGCATGCATCCAATCTTTGATTTGATCCTTTTCACTCAAAGGTGACTTCCAAATGCAAAATTTACAGTTTTCATAATATCTTGATTATTTATATGGAGATTTGTTTGTAAGAAAAGAAAACAACATATTTAATGTATTGTTAGTGCCTTACTGTAGGCATTGGTAGAGCACTGCTTTCCACAGGATATTTTTCAGACGATCCATGGCCATTAGGTTGGGTAAGGGAGCCCACTCCAGACTTATTTCTGTACATTTGTTGAGTCATATGACGTAATTATGTTAGTTTTGACTCTTCAAAAACATCCAGCTATATAGTTATTGATGACAATCAGGGCCCTCAATCTGTCAAATTCACAGCCGAAATTCGGCCGCATCCCCCCACCTGAAAAGTATACTTTTTTCCCCTTTTGGGGGCAAAAATTGCCCTTAAAAAAAAAATTTACTTTTTTTAATAAAAAGATACGTCTCATGATTATTATATCGCAATTCTTTTTTAATTTAATCTTGTCAAACATACTTTATTATGAAAAAAGCAATGAATATAGTGCAAACATGTACAAATGTAATAATTAGAGAGTAAGTAAAAAATCCCCAAAAAAACGAAACGCCGCGAAAATTTTCCCTGCTATGGGTAGCGACCCGCTTCTCCATTTATTTATTTTTTAACCCTTTCCGGCAAAGATACATATAATCCGAACTTAATTGATTCCCCAATGCATCCGTATCAACCAGAGCCTATCTATTACTGCCATCTTACTATTTTCCCGTCTCTATCAATTGCCAAATTCTGGTAAATATTGATGATAAAAAAAGTGCTAAATACTTTCATATACTCATACGTTCACCATTTTCTAATGTATCAAATGAACTTAGGCATATGTGACTATTTAAAGATTTAATGAAATAGCTGTCAAATTGGTACTGGGTATGCCCACTGAACATGAAATGTAAACTAGAGTTTTGTCACAGACATGACGAATACCCCAACATGAAGAACGATTGAAAAGTACTTGAAATAGGGAACACCTTGCTGAATGTGTAAAAGGCACTAAGTGACCCGTGACCTAGTTTTTGGCCCGGCATGGCCCATGTTCGAACATGGCCTAGAGATCATCTAGATAAGACTTCTGACCAAGTTTGGTGAAGAGCCGATGATAACAACTTGAAAAAGAGAGGGGACACCATAGATCATCTATAGAAATCTTCTGACCAAGATGTTAACAGTCTAACAGATAGTTCACAGATATTAATAATAATAAAGTTAGCAGATGAAAATGAACATGCTTTCAGTACTCTAAATAGCCTCAGCATACGCATCACAGCGGATGCAGGCTTTTTCCGCCCTATGCCACGGGTCCGAAATTCGGCCCCATTCCCAATGCAAATCTGGTTGTTTTTTTCCCAATTGAAAAAAAAAATTCCCAATTCCAAAAAAAAAAAAAATTTTTTTTTTTTTTTTTTTTTAACCTTAAAATATATAAGTTTACCTCATCCGGTGTAGAAAATAGAAATATTGCATAATTAAATTATCTGCTGCCTTGATTTTTTTTTTTAACTGTAAAATATGTTAATTATTATTTAAGACTTTCCTTATTTTCCTCAAAATCCGGCGCTTCGCGCGATTTTTTTCACCTCAAAAAAGGCCAGACCTTTTCCGCAAATTCAGATTTAAAAACATGCACTTATCACACATGTTCATAATATTTTGTAAAATTTTAATAATAAGTTATAAAAATAGTCGTTTTTTACCAGTTAACGGCTTCTTTGAAATATAAGAAATACTATTTACATGCGATAATTTTTCCCAATTGAGCCAATTTTGCGATTATTTTTTTTTCCCAAAATGGGGGTTTTCACGACGCGAAATTCCCAAAATTCCAGTGTGGCGTTTTCCCAAAATGGAGCGGAAAAAGCCTGGGATGACACAGCTTACACAGCTACTAGATTGAAATAACCATGCACTTTTCAAATTTCACGACAATTGAATACATAGTTCCATGATAAGTTGACAAATGTTCTGTGAAAAGTCTTTTATGTTCACATAAAAGTGATATTTTTACTTATTTTTCAAATTTATTCATGACATGGATTAGTTATTTACGTTTAAGGGAGCAAACGGATGTTACTGCATTCCCCAATAAGAAAGCCTAAGACTGACCCAAGAATAAACCAAAAGTTCAAAATATGGCCATTAATCTGGCCAAGGCCCACTTGCTATATAACGGCCACAGACTAGCCAAAATATGGCCATTATCTGGCCAAGGCCCACTGTCTATTTAACGGCCACAGACTAGCCAAAATATGGCCATTAATCTGGCCAAGGCCCACTTGCTATATAACAGCCACAGACTAGCCAAAATATGGCCATTAATCTGGCCAAGGCCCACTTACTACATGTATATAACGGCCACAGACTAGCCAAAATATGGCCATTAATCTGGCCAAAGCCCACTTGCTATATAACGGCCAGACTAGCCAAAATATGGCCATTAATCTGGCCAAGGCCCACTTGCTTTATAACGGCCACAGACTAGCCAAAATATGGCCATTAATCTGGCCAAGGCCCACTTGCTATATAACGGCCACAGACTAGCCAAAATATGGCCATTAATCTGGCCAAGGCCCACTTGCTATATAACGGCCACAGACTAGCCAAAATATGGCCATTAATCTGGCCAAGGCCCACTTGCTATATAACGGCCACAGACTAGCCAAAATATGGCCATTAATCTGGCCAAGGCCCACTTGCTATATCACGGCCACAGACTAGCCAAAATATGGCCATTAATCTGGCCAAGGCCCACTTGCTATATAACGGCCACAGACTAGCCAAAATATGGCCATTAATCTGGCCAAGGCCCACTTACTATATAACGGCCACAGACTAGCCAAAATATGGCCATTAATCTGGCCAAGGCCCACTTGCTATATAACGGCCACAGACTAGCCAAAATATGGCCATTAATCTGGCTAAGGCCCACTTGCTATATAACAGCCACAGACTAGCCAAAATAGGGCCATTAATCTGGCCAAGGCCCACTTGCTATATAACGGCCACAGACTAGCCAAAATATGGCCATTAATCTGGCCAAGGCCCACTTACTATTACGGCCACAGACTACCCAAGGCCCGCTTGCTATATAACGGCCACAGACTAGCCAAGAATCAGCAAAAGACCTGCCAGTAAACATCCATTATCAGCCAAAAAACTGCCAACCCTGCAGGCACGAAATCGATTATAAAATAGTCATGGCAAAAAGATGGCAAAAAATCCAACAATACAATATCTAGCAATAATAATACCGGAACGCAGAATAATGTAACAATTAGATACTAAAGTTAATACTATAAAAGGCACGGCAGAGACCGACGCGTATCCCAACGCCGCATGTTTGACCCAGGGGCGCCCCAGGGTTGGTTATGGAGCCATGCATAGTTGAGATTGACAGTATTGTCATAAGAGAAGTTCAGTATCAATTAGAAGGGAATCAGTGTAGAAATGAAGAGGTTAAGTAAAAGGCAATTTTGGGTAGGTGTGGCCTATGTGGGCGGGGCGCCCCAGGGTTGGTAATGGGGCTATGCATAGTTGAGATTGACCGTATTGTCATAAGATTATTTCAGTATCAATTAGAAGTGAATCGGTGTAGAAATTAAGAAATTATAGTAAAACGCAATTTTGGGAGGATGTGGACAATTTAAGCGGGGTGCCCCAGGGTTGGTTATCATAAGAGAAGTTCAGTATCAATTATTAGTGAATCGGTGTAGAAATGAAAAAGTTAGAGTAAAAGGCAATTTTGGGTGGGTGTGGCCTATGTGGGCGGGACGTCCCAGGGTTGGTAATGAGGCCATGCATAGTTGAGATTGAGTTCAACAGTGTCTATTCAGTATTATACAATTTTATTTTTCAAATACTTTCATATGCCCAAACTGTGCTTAGATTGCATGCCTTCGATGAATGTTTACATATTTCACAATTAAAACGGGTCTCCCCTTCAATCTTTCCAACGATTGGCCACGTGAATTGTCCCTTCCACTCGTTCAATGTTTTTTTGTTTAAGTTTGGAGCCGTCGTGTTGCGTTGTTTTTAAGCTTTTCCGACTGTTTCGGCAACTGAACATACAACATCGTATAAAATCTTTTCTATAATGTCTTTCTTAACATTCAACTTCGGTTCACTTTGCGTACAATATATTAAAAGTGTGTCTTTGCAAGCTTTGCAGTTTTTTAGGACGCTCTCTGGGCGCGGCCATTGTTTTTTGACAGATAGACGTACACGCCGCTTTTATTGGAAAAAATGCGCTTTGTTCAACAAACCCGATAACCATTTTATATAAGCACCGAAAAGATCTTTAATACGTGAAAAGAACTCAATAACAAGAGTTCCGCGGTCGGAGATGACCGCATTGAAGCCGGATTTTTGATTTAAATGACAGGAAAGTACCTTTCGTGTTTTTGTCAATGCAATACTTAAATTACTGAAATATTGTTCAAAGGTCAAAATGAAATGTAAGTACTTTTCAAGGCATGAGCAAACCTTGTGTTATGTTTTGAATGCATGCATATACATGAACAACAATAACATTTAAGGTCACAAATATGAACTTGAATTGACAATTAGGAAAGTTTGATCTCAATTTTTTTATTAGCAAATTAGTAACATATTGTTTGAAGTTTCCATCAATTTCATTATCAAATGTAAGAAAATAAACTTAGATGAAATAATACTATTTATTGTTTTGCTTTCACATACCTACACAGAAATCCAGACAGCCTTATGATCACTTGCTGACTCTGGCCAACCTTCATATCAAGTTTGAAGACTCTAGGTCTAAGCATACCAAAGTATTAACAACTTTAACATATTTACATCCAAGGTCACAGTGACCTCGACCTTCAAATGAATGACCTTGAAATGACCAGTGGTCATCTAAGTGTGCTTGCAAACCTTTACGTCAAGTTTGAGATTCTAGGTCCAAGCATACCAAAGTTACAACAATTTTAACATTTTAACATTTAAGTTCACAGTGACCTTGACCTTCAAATGAATGACATTGAAATGAATGACCTTGAAATGACCAGTGGTCATCTAAGTGTGCTTGCAAACCTTTACGTCAAGTTTGAGATTCTAGGTCCAAGCATACCAAAGTTATAACAATTTTAACATTTTAACATTGAAGGTCACAGTGACCTTGACCTTCAAATGAATGACATTGAAATGAGCAGTGGTGATCTTCTAGTACTGGCCAACCTTTATGTCAAGTTTGAAGACTCTAGGTACAAGCATACCAAAGTTATAACATGGAATAAGAACTTTAACATTTTTACCTACCAAAGTTATAAGAACTTTAACATTTTTACATTCAAGGTCACAGTGACCTTGACCTTAGAATGAATGACCTTGAAATGACCAGTGGTCATCTAAGTGTGCTTGCAAACCTTCATGTCAAGTTTGAAGACTCTATGTCCAAGCATACCAAAGTTATAACAATTTTAACATTTTAACATTTAAGGTCACAGTGACCTTGACCTTCAAATGAATGACATTGAAATGACCAGTGGTCATCTTCTAGTACTGGCCAATCTTTATTTCAAGTTTGAAGACTCTAGGTACAAGCATACCAAAGTTATAACATGAAATAAGAACTTTAACATTTTTACATTCAAGGTCACAGTGACCTTGACCTTCAAATGAATGACCTTGAAATGTCCAGTGGTTACTTACTAGTTCTGGCCAACCTTCATGTCAAGTTTCAAGACTCTAGGTCCAAGCATACCAAAGTTATAACAACTTTAACATTTTTACATTCAAGGTCACAGTGACCTTGACCTTCAAATGAATGACCTTGAAATGTCCAGTGGTTACTTACTAGTTCTGGCCAACCTTCATGTCAAGTTTCAAGACTCTAGGTCCAAGCATACCAAATTTATAACAACTTTAACATTTTTATATTGAAGGTCACAGTGACCTTCACCTTCAAATGAATGACCTTGAAATGACCAGTGGTCATCTGTTAATCCTGGCCAACCTTCATGTCAAGTTTGAAGACTCTAGGTCCAAGCATACCAAAGTTATACCATGAAATAAGAACTTTAACATTTTTACATTCAAGGTCACAGTGACCTTGACCTTCAAATGAATGACCTTGAAATGACCAGTGGTTACTAACTAGTTATGGCCAACCTTCATGTCAAGTTTCAAGACTCTAGGTCCAAGCATACCAAAGTTATAACAACTTTAACATTTTTTATATTGAAGGTCACAGTGACCTTGACCTTCAAATGAATGACCTTGAAATGACCAGTGGTCATCTGTTAATCCTGGCCAACCTTCATGTCAAGTTTGAAGACTCTAGGTCCAAGCATACCAAAGTTATACCATGAAATAAGAACTTTAACATTTTCGAGCACGCCGCCACCCCGCCCGCCCGCCCCCCCGCCCGCCCGACAACATCAATCTATAAGCCGAGATTTTTTCGAAAAAAATCCGGCTAAAAATCGATATGAACTGATGTAAAAATAATATTCATAACTTGATTTTGTAATTCCTAATGGTACGACAAGATTTTAAAATAAATACGTAACGGACTTGAAAATAATTCGTAATTATGAAAATACGACCCATATCTGGAGCTCTGATGGTTGAGATTGACCGTATTGTCATAAGAGAATTTCATCAGACGGACAGCGGAGATAACCAAAATATCCACACGCTTTTCAAAAAGCATGGGGATAATAAAATTAATACATGTTATATAAGTTGGTTGGTAATGGCCAATTTAAATTGTTGAAACATCAGGCTTCCAGGTTAAAATGAATGTAAACAGAATGAAAATTCTGGCTAATGAAATAAATCATTATCCCCACGCTTTTTGAAAAGCGTGGGGATATTGTGGTTATCTCCAGCGTCTGTCCGTCTGTCTGTCTGTCCGTGCAGTGAAAGCTAGCTAAAGAAACTTCAGCATACAGTTTATATAGTATTGACATACCTGTACGCTGAAGCCAACCCCGTATCCAAAGTCAACCAGAGTCGTAACATATTTATGTCACGCTATAAATCAAAGAAAGCTCATTTTCTTGGATACATTTGTACATATTTTGGTGAATGAATATAAATTACTGCATCTGGGAATATTTTAAGGTTCAAATGTTTCAAATGCATCTTACAATAGATGAAAATAACTCTCATCAGTCTGAAATTCACAATTTGACGCCATTGTCGCTTTGTCACGTGACGAGTTTTCATTTGGATACTTTTGGATTGACCACAACATTTTATGCTGAAATTGTAAACATTACTTTCGTTTTCTGAAATCTATTATTTGTGATTAACAACTTACGTCTGGTGGATTATAAGACTGATTTCAGAGTGACTCGGGTAGTTTTAAATAATATTTACTTTGAGTTTGTATTTACACTACAATTTGCTTTCAAAACAAGCCAGAATAATCTGAAATACCAGGAAATGTCATTCTGAATTTGAAAACACTTGAGCACATGGTATGTTACTTAAAATAGAAATAATGTCATATGACCATGAAATCTCGGGAGATTCGCATTTCAAGAAAGTCTGTCACATCGCTGTTTTTTCTCTGTATGTAAGAGCAGAATAGATACATTTTAAATGTTTAAGATAGTATTTTGTGAAAGAATATATCAGTTAAATGTGAAAAATGTCAATCTTTCTGATCAAGTGATCAAGTGGTTGATTTGGGCCAATAACTGCATTTAAAAGCTGTTTTGGACGGTCTTTGTTAACTGTCAACTTTTCGGAATTTCTGGTTTACTTTCCTAATGGGGTTGGTCCATAACTATAAAGTCACGACAGTCAAAAATCATAAAAAGTGACATTTAAAGGTATGGTAGCCAGAACTAAGTGAAAGCAAGAGATCTGGATGTTTGACATTTCTATCCTCCAATTACCTTGAGTCCAGCATGACCCAAAGTCGATCACTTTGTTTACATTGAAAACGCGGCTCTCGTGATGACGTCACACGCATGCGCTCCGAGTATTTTGTTTTACTAACATAGCTACGCTTGAAAATAATTATAGACACGACTAAAATAAGGAAAGAAACAGTTTAATTGCATTTATAAATCTTACTTAAACTGAAATAATCCAAATTTATGCCTATTGCGTGCATTTTTTTCGGTACTCTTCATTAAACATGCACATAAATTGCAGACCACTGAGCAAGAGTCAACTCATAATTTCATGTATTTGATTTATTTTAAAGAAAATTCTCTTACCCTTTCACGATTCCCAGAAAATGTTGCATGGAACAATCTGTGCGAGCACATCGCGAAAATAGGTGACATGCCGATATTCACATGTTCAGTGGGTTTACCCTGTCCCGATTGGATGATAATTTTATCAAATCTTTTAATAGTAACATATATGCCGAAATTTTATTTGAACAAATTGCGAACGTTATTATTTTTTTCAATTCTTGAGCACTTTGAATAGAATTTTCTAAGTTTTGTTGACCTCATGCCTATTGCAATCTAGTACTCTTGCTTTTCGGATGTGACCTCTCGACTCAAGGTAAACAACGCGCGTAGTGTATGTCATTGCGGGTGTGTATGGAACTATCGGCTTTGTGTGGTTGAACACGCTGTAAATAAACACTTTTGACATGGATTAAACGGAAATAAAATAAATCTTTGAGGTAAATCGTTTATTGCGGGATTGTTAGAATTAATTCAGAAATTATTTTAGTTGTTTCCTTAACCGCTCGTTTCAAGGTAATTGGAGGATATAATCAGTAACAATACTGCAATGTAGCCTACCAAAAGTCGATGAGTAACTGGATAAATACTGAAATAAAATGGATATGGCAGTGCCGATTTCATGTACCGAGCATAAAGTTAGCTCATATGATACATTATGTAAGGACAAACACGAATACCTTTCAATTTCCATGTAAATAAAATATGCGCCCTCTTTATTTTGATACTATACCGAACGATGACACGGTTACATACTACTTATAATTGAGAATTGCGGTTAAAATTAACCAAACTAATTTCTGTCCAGCTACAAAGCACCAATGAACGAATCCATCCAGTACATTGCAAAAATTTACTCATCGCGCATTATTATTTACTTGTGAAGATCACTGAACAATTAGTTCATTTGTGTTTGAGAATATCACATCGATCACCTGTTAACAATTAAATCAAAGAGAACACTCCTTTTGAGTAAAAACGAAACATCACACATTGCATGCATTTGAAAGATCTTTACTTGAAGACAACTGACAACACAATTCAAATAGGAGATTTACATTCAACTCAGCCTACGAGAGTAATTGATCAAGTTTTCCAATAAAAAATAAATATCAATAATCAAAGTTATAATTAAGATGCTCTTTCTTTCCAATTTAACCTGTCGTCGAAGTGTGTTTTTTTTGCGGCTCACATACTTAAAAACATACGCGAACGCGGACGGTAAACAACAGTCTGTCTTTACTTTTGACATAGAAACCTGAGACGATTTGCGAAAACATGAAACGGCATAGTAAGAAAGCTGATGGGAATATTTGGATCAAGCCATTTAGATGTTTACTGTCACGATTATACATGCTATTACATGTAAAAATGTAAGAATACATTTAAAAATGGTTGATATATCCATTAAATTTATGCCTAAAGTTATCGGCTTTTAGCGGTTCAAGTTTTAGCAGGCGAACCATGATTTAAGCGTGATACACGCACTCTCTACACACCAGTCACAAGTGCATCATGTTTTAAATCTATCCACGCTGAACAGTGTTATGGTCCGGACAATGTTTGTTTTTAATTCTATCATGACTTGTGACCTGTGCCTCGTACCTATATTTATTTTTTTGCGCGTGAACCTCACATCGAATCAATTTCATTGTCTTTTTACTAAGCCACTTTAAAATCCACACGTTCTAGACAAAGTTATGATACCGGAAAATCGTGTATAGTTAACATTAATTCTTATATGACAGTTCACCCTAAAAAAAACTGACCTTTAAAATGAAGACCGATACTTGAGAGTGACATGTTTGACACTTTTCAAGTAAGAAAAAAACACACACACAATCCGTTTATACTTTAACACATTATTCTCCGGACAAAGAAATTTGATATAGAGACCCGGTTCTTTACAAATCAAACTGTTGAAGTATTCAAATAAAAAACACTGAAGCTTTCAGAAAATCAGCTGCATCAGGAGGATAGAAAATTGTAAAAGCATAAGGTCCTTTATTTAGGGAATGTGACTGATTTATTAACGGTCTTCAAAAAAGCTCTAGGCATCGCAAAAAAATAAGAATAATAAAACGGCAACAAATACGCCATCGTCCTTTGCAACCATGTACAATGCACTTACACCCGAAATCAATAAAATAACGCCTTCATTAATGCGAAGCGCACTGCTGGTCAAATTCCGATAATTAGTTTACAATCACGTGCGGCAACGAACAACTTCTTTAACTTATGCCATTAATCAATGTACACTAACGCTCATTTGATCATTGTCGGCTCGGGTACTACTTAAAAGTACCCCGGGTACTCTTATGTATTCTACCATGTACTCCTACAAGGGCGGATTGAACGACAATGACTCACCAAAAAATCAAAGGAGCTGAATGACCTCACAATATGCGCATATCTACCCTATAAAGATGTTGCAGATACTTTTAATTCAGTATTGGACCATACGTTTTTGAAACTTCAAGCGGATGCAAAGTTCCGGACATCGGGTTTCAAGGATATAACTATCGGGAAAATTCTGTTCACATCCCGCAAACTCATTTACATCAAAATTAGACTTCACGAGGTTATATCAAGGTGCCTGAACCACGTAACTTTTTCGGCTATGTGTGGGACACCCGATAGTAAACAAACCATCGCTTTAGGTAACGTTTTTGATAATTTCTTTATTAATTCAAAACCATTTCCAAAAAAACAAAGACGAGTGCCCAGTCATTGTCGAATAACACAACTTTGTTAAGTTTGGGCAATATTAATTAAGTATTTTTTCCAAAAGTGCAACCGCGTGATTGAAAACACGCGAAATGAAATGCTATGTGTGGTATATTTTTCATACAATCAAAAAAAACGTTCATTATAATATTGTCGAAGATTTAAAAAATAGGGCGGACATGGTAATTCTTCATAGAGAAGCTACATACATTGTATGTTTGCGCAAATACATCTGATTCGGAGTGTGTGTATAGAAATTTAATAATGCTATGTGTGGGACACATTTTTAAAATGCTATGTGTGGTATGCAATAATTTGCCCGTCAGTTCTGCAGCTTTATTTTACTTAAAATGATTTTTACTTCATATTATTATTTCTTATGACAAGAATATGTGCAGCGTACAATATGCTCGACGAGATTTACATCAAAATTAAATTTAAAAGTTCATGGGTCAAAACATTATTAAGTTTGCGAATATTATTCCACAATGGTACTCAGCTTCGCCCGGGCCCGCCCCCCCCCCCCTTCCACACACACAGAACAATACCACCCGAAAATTATTATAAATCTTTAATACAAAATAAATAGCTGAGAATAGCAACTATCATTAAAATGCGTCCCCCTTTTGTAAGACTAAGCTAATTTGATGGGACATACTCCGAATACACAACTCACACAGTTCAGCCTCGGGCGCGGAAGGGACCTTATGAACAACGAAATACACAAGTTTTCCAGAGCACAATCAACGGTCGCGGTGGTGCAGTGGTGTCTGCCTAGCGATTAGGAGATCGTGGGTTCAATCCCTTCTTGAGAGGCGTTCTAATTATTGTCTATAGACACCTAGTACTGGTTAATCACAGGAAATGATTTCGAGAGTGTGCAAAAAATGTAAGGCTTTCTATGCAAACAACCTAAATTTAAAAGGTTTAAGTCAAATATATTGTCAAACAAATAATTTTATATGATTTCAATTTGTGCAGTTATTGTAATTGTTTTTTTAATCGATTTTATTTCATTTGCAATATTACGGAATCCGGATAGGCCATCTTTAATCTCGCCCTTCTTTTTTCTTCTGTTTTAACGACACATGAAGCGATACATGATATTTTGCGCGACACAAGAAGCGACACGCGATATTTTTGCGCAATACACGAAGCGACGCGCGAGTTTGTACACCGAAATATAGCCATTGCGTAGGTAGCCCCAAAGGCGATATATCGTGGTAAATATCGCATGTCGCTTCGTATATCGCGCAAAATATCCTGTGTCGCTTCGTGTATCGCGCAAAATACCGTGGGTCGCTTTGAGTATCGCGCAAAATATCGTGGCTTGCGTTCAAAGGGCGACATACGAAACACGAAGCGACACATGATATTTTGCGCGACACACGAAGCGATACACGATATTTTATTATTCAAATATCTCCCATATTATCCGAATCTCGTGCATCGCGTCGTTATGTCAGACCGCGACACACGACACACGAAGCAATACTCGATATTTTGCGCGATACACGAATCGACACGCGATATTTGTTCTGTTCAAATATCGCTGTAATAATATTGTCTGTCGACTCTCGCGTTTTTTTAAACGATGTTACAATAATTTTTAACCATTTATTATCAATATGGCTGATGCATATGCTTGATGACGTAAAAATATCCCCTTTTTGTCTCACCTGAATTTTTGGAAACGCGATACACGAAGCGACACGCGATATTTTGCGTGATAGACGAAGCGACAAGCGATATTTACTACGATATATCGTTTTTGGGCTACCTACACAAGGGTGATATTTCGTGGTAAATTCTCGCGCGTCGCTGCGTGTATTGCGAAAAATATCGTGTGTCGCTTTATGTGCCGCGCAAAATATCGTGAATCGCTTCGTGTGTCGTGTGTCGCTCTTGATGAAAATAGGGCGAGGATAAAGATGGAACTATCCGGATTCCATACAATATTGATAATTATGCGTTTACATAGGCACATCGATGTTATTCTATTAATACTAGGTTCATACAAAAACAATCCGGGACCGTTTTGCTAAGCTTCTTACTCTAGACCTACGCGCATATTTTAAATTCAGTGCATGTTTTTACATATATCAAATCATTGATACATTTTTATTTAAATAGTGAGTTCATAACATAATATTTCATTCTAAGTATCTATGTATTTTTGACCATGTGAAATAAATCAAATTCAATGAATTAAAAATGTATGCATTAGTCTAAGAACTGCGCAAGTAGTTTAGTTAAACGGTACCCCGGTTTGCCAGATTCACTTATATACTTCTGAAAATGTGACATTGATTTAATCATTATGAGAAAAATAGTCAGTGCAAAAATGTTCAGTGAAATTTTATTTTAGCAATATGCTGCATTAATTTAAACAATCAATTTGTGTAATTCTTAGTTATGGTTTGTTTGCTTGATTTATTTAATATTGCATAAGCCGTCGATGTACCGCTTATTAGTACTATAAATATTTTACAGTGACAACATAGAATGAGAAGTAGACGTTCTTAACTCTGACCCTAAATGCGAATAGTCGGCGTCGAAAACGATTGAAAACAAGGGCTGTTTGTAAAACATGCATGCCCCCTATATGGGCTCTAAGTTGTAGTGACAGCCATTTTGTAAATATGTTTTTTGTCACTGTGACCTTGACCTTTGACCTAGTGACCCGAAAATCAATAGGGGTCATCTGCGAGTCATGATCTATGTACCTATGAAGTTTCATGATCCTAGCCATAAGCTTTCCCGAGTTATCATCAGGAAACCATTTTACTATTTCGGGTCACTGTGACCTTGACCTTTGACCTAGTGACCTGAAAATCAATAGGAGTCATCTGCCAGTCATGATCAATGTACCTATCAAGTTTCATGATCCTAGGCATAAGCGTTCTTGAGTTATCATCCGGAAACCATTTTACTATTTCGGGTCACCGTGACCTTGACCTTTGACCTAGTGACCTGAAAATCAATAGGAGTCATCTGCCAGTCATGATCAATGTACCTATCAAGTTTCATATTCCTAGGCATAAGGGTTCTTGAATTATCATCCGGAAACCATTTTACTATTTCGGGTCACCGTGACCTTGACCTTTGACCTAGTGACCTGAAAATCAATAGGGGTCATCTGCTAGTCATGATCAATCTACCTATGCAGTTTCATGATCCTAGGCATAAGCGTTCTTGAATTATCATCCGGAAACCATTTTACTATTTCGGGTCACAGTGACCTTGACCTTTGACCTAGTGACCTCAAAATCAATAGGGGTCATCTGTGAGTCATGATCAATGTACCTATGAAGTTTCATGATCCTAGGCCTAAGCGTTATTGAGTTATCGTCTGACAACCACCTGGTGGACGGACCGACCGACAGACAGACCGACCGACCGACAGACAGACCGACAGACCGACATGAGCAAAGCAATATACCCCCTCTTCTTCAAAGGGGGGCATAAAAAGTGAAGCCAATAATTCCATTTTCAATCTGTGAAGAAATTTTGCGCGGGGATGATGTTCGTGCTAGAAGATTAACAAGATTAACAACCCCAAAATCTGTGGTGTTAAAGTGCAAAGGACCCAGATCTCCGTTTCTGTCCTTGACCAGTCCACGAAGATATATTTCCAGTCCATTCAAACAATCGCCACTGGCCAAGAAAAGTAGAAAGTCTCTCGTTAGCGACCATGTTGCAAAGAACGATACAAGGGGAACGGACGTGGATCTCGTTGAATATGAATGAGCCGATAATTCTGATATCAACGTTCTTTGGGCAGCTGCTGTGCATTCACTGAAAACAAAAGGTTATGATAATACGCTATTAAATTTTTTGCGATTGGTTGGTCAAAATAAGTTTCCATTGGATAATGTGGCCCTGGCATTGTTCGCAGATGCTGTTAATTGGTTTTCATGCGAAAGAACAAATGAAATGCGCTATTCGAAGGAAAGAAAGATGTTTTGGAAGCTGGGTTACAGACTTTTTGGTGGAAGGTTTTTACACTTCATGGGTGGTAATAAAAATCAAGGACAAATTGTGTTGGGATCAGGATCAAGCGTAAATCTAAATCCATTGGTATCAGATATAAATTTTGCTGTGCCACACGAGAATGTCCTTCGTTCTTTCGATCCATACAATTTAAACCATGTGTCAAACGTTTTGTCTCCAGGAGTTCTGCATGGAATGAGTTATGCCTTAGGTAAAAATCTTGTGGGCACGTCGTGTTGCTTAACATTTGATGGAAAAAAACTTAAGTAAGGACTGACACCTTCCAGTGGCGACGTGGACTTGTTAGGATTCGAACCTAGATCCAGTCTTGAAAAAAGCGACAAAGTTTAAAGGATGCAAAACAACCTTTCCAAACCCTTAAAGATACATTGAATGTGACTGAAATTGAAGACATTCGTGACCTGAATCATGAGGCCACTGAATGTCTCAAGAAGCAATTGGAGTGTGCCTTGAAAACGATATCAATCGATATTCTTGAAGTACTGGATCTGAAAAAGAAGAAAGAATACGCCAAACAGAAACTTATCGAAAGGTGCGGGGAGCAAGATTGGATAAACAGCCGATACGTTATGGCAATAAGCTGCAGGATTGCTTATATTTATGACATTGATGAATATATCACCTTAGCCAAAGAGGTTCTAAATGAGATAATACATTGAATTGCCTGCATAAACGGGTCTGTTGAACATATGGTTAAAGGGTCCAAAGCAAATGTGTATTCCTGCAGTAATTTTTGTGAATTAAAAACCAACGGTGACAACACAAGGCACATCAGGCAGAGAACAGATGAATGGCATGAGCGAAGAAGAAAGGCCAAGGTAACTGGGAGCACCTATTTTGAAGCTATTGGACTTGATGGCGCAAAGAAGCAACAAACGTTCTTTGATAAATTGTTTTGTGGTTTGGAATCGATGCCGTCAGCAAAAGTATCTGAATTTATGGAGCATGGCACCAAAAACGAACCAAATGCAATGGTCACTTTAACGGGTAAAGTTCTTCCTACGATGTTCCCAAATATGATTTGTTGCGAAGAAGGTTTTGTAGAGATAGGAAAAACGAAAGACAATAACCAATTTATGGTTGTATCTCCAGACGGAAGTATTCGCAGGGATGCGACATTAGAGAGAACTATCTGTGGAACTGAAATGTCCAGTAATGGACATTCATAAAACTATCCCAACGAGATATTACTTGCAGTGCCAAGCTGAAATTATGGTCCTTGGTGCTGATTCGATTGTTTACCTGTGCTGTAAACCCGACTTTAGTAGTGTTTTTGTCGTACAACAAGATGACACTGTATTTGCAAGTGCTTATGGTTTTCCTGAAAAGTTCTATAAAAGCGAGACACCGATGCGTGTTAAATCCGTCAAACAAGACGTTAAACAATTGAAACAAGACATTGTCAAGGCGTGTGGGGATGATACTAAAGTACGTTTAGTTGGTTTATTCCCGTCTCTTGAACACGACGAAAATATGATAAATCAGTTTGAAAGCCAATCACTTTTCAAGGCAAGAGTAGAATTAAAGCTGAATCAAATCATAAAGGCTATTGAACGAAAATTCGAACTTTTTCGAGAGAAGGCAACCGAAGCCGTTGTTTTCTTGTGTAGTACACTGGACAGATCAATAAACACAAAATCTGTAACTGCTCCTGTCTGCTGGCTCACCAAGGGATATTCCTTGGATTGGAATACTATGAGGCGAATAGCGGAACACGTTTTGAACGTGTGCCACGACGCCGAAATACATATACCTGCAATTTCATTTGACGGATAATGGCATCTTTTAGCGGTGCGAGATGCAAATAACAAACCACTTACAAAATTACAACTTCAGAAAGATATTTGGAAGGAGATAGAGGGCAAAAATAAACAGGAGGTATTAGCGGAATTAACAGTTCTCAACAAACAACCAGATTGGGAAATACTAAAAAATGACCATGGTCATATAATCAGAATTGACGCATTCGGGAAAGTAATAATCCCTTTGCCTAAAATTTCTGAAAGGGTAATCCGCCAAAGAATAATGGAAAACGAGCGCATTAAACAGAAATCCAAAAGGGTTGACAAAGATGACAAGGCAAAATGGAAAATAGATGACGTAAGCTATACCGTTGACCAAGAAAATGACTTTTAAACTGTTGTCGACCTTACTTCTGGAGATCATGTAAATCCCGAAAATACTACAACTGATGATCAGGCAACAATGCTTTCATACAAGAGAAGTACACCGGAAACGACGACTATTGGACAAACAGAAGCGTCGATATTGCTGAATATGCTAAAGACAGATCAGAATAGTAACAAGAAAAGAGACTGGGATAAGAAAAGTCCAGAAGACGTTGAAGAAATTGTGAAATCATCAAATAAACTTTAACATTTGCGAGATGTCGATTTAAAGGTTATTGCTCGATATCTGAAGAAAAAAGGACATAAAGGGATCAGAGAAAGCGATAATAAAACGAATAAACTGGCAGCTATATATAAAGCGCTACGTTTGGAAGTGAACACAACCATACGAGAGAAATGCAACGTACTCAAGAGAGACAATAAAACAAGCGTCAAGCCTTTGAAAGAATACGCATTCATCGCATTATCGAAACTCAGGGAGTTTGATTTGAACATTATATATGCGGAATATGTATGGCCAGAAAGACTATCGATGTGGACACAAAATGCATACAAGACCAACACATGTCTCTATGAAGACATAAACACTTACGGCGAACCCGATCATGCTGCACAAAACGTTTCATGTGTTCATGGGGAAACCATAAATGACGACCATGATGATTACACCGAAGGGAAAACTTACAGTGAATATAAAAATCGAACACATCAAGAAGATTTCGTGGATTTCTTCTATCTACCTGCATATACCTGCATATAGCGCACGAAGGCGACAATATGAAGTAAGCTGCATCGATTCTAGTCACCTTCTAACTAGAATGCGCCGAAAATGTTGCAAAGGCGGGTTAGATGGCTGTTCAAACACCGCCTGGTTGACAGTTGCCAAATATGGTAGAACAAATTTCACAGTCGCAATGACCGAGTGCATAATTGATCAAATGTCTGTGCCAACTGCTCTCACACATTTTAGTGAATCGGCTGAACTTGAATTGATTCGAAATGGATATGTTCGTGAAGCAGAGCTACCGGTATGTAGGGATTTTCGACAATGGTGGAAATCCGAAGATGACCCTGGAATATCAGCAAGAAATAGAATTCAAATGAGACTGCCATTGCGTAGAAGGTTATTACGCAACTTGAATTTAGGTCAGTTCCCTCCACAGGGAATGTTTGTGGCCGGTTGGCCTAATCAACTTTTGGAAGCAGTTATGCTACAATTGCTACTCAATCACAAACGATACAACCTAAACTACCGTATATTTTAAACTTCTTCTATCATACTATTTAACTACTTCTACGCTGCCGTTTAAACTTCATCTACCCTGCCATTTAATTAACTATTACCCTACAATTTAAACTACCACTACCCTACCATTGAAACTACTTCTGCAACCCGATTTAAACAACTAATACCACACAATTTAAACTACTTCTACCCTACTATTTAAACTACTACTAACCTTCAATTTACACTACTTCTTCAATACCACGTAAACTACTTCTACGCTACCATTTAACTACATATACCCTACCATTTAAACTACTTCTACACTGCCATGTAAACTACTATTTTGACTACTTCTTCAAAACAACCATTAACAATAATACATCAACAATATAACATATTGATGATGACGATGATGAATATTATTTTATTGTAGACATTTTGTCTATAAGACCCGCAGAAAGACTGTTTATAAGCTCTTAGATGAAAAGGATTTCGTTGAAGTTGAAAATGAAGGTATCCCGGATGAGATATCAGTGAGGTATATCATGATTCATACTCACACTGGATTTCTGCTAAAACAATGTCTGTTTGTGAAGTGTATGCGGGTGTGCGTGTGTGTGTGAGCGCGCGTATGCGTGTGCATTTTACTTTTCTTTGTCACACGTTGAGTAGTATATTTATAGTAGCCGATCAAATTTCAGAGATCATTTCTTCGACACGGAAGCCCGTAAAAGGATCAAAGGGCAAGGAAAAGAGGAACGTGTCTCTACATATCGCAATGCTGTCTTGCGCGGGTCTCTTGGAGTCCGTTGGGAACGGTCAAGGCGGAATGATAGCAAACTTTTGCCCACAACAAGACTTGGACTTGATATTTAAATAAGTGTTTCCCCATACGTTTGTACGTTTTGGTGGAAGCAAGAAGGAAGACAACTATACATCTTCAAATCCAAAACAATTTAACAATGTATATTATTTCAGTAAAATAAATCACAGTTACAATCACAAAAGCGACCATCACCTATCGCGTAAAAGATATGTTTGATCTAAAACAAAAAATAAAAGGCATTAACAGCCAATATACCCCCTTGTTTGTTTAACTTGCTACCGTGCAATTATAAACAGTGTGCTCATGTTCACTATTAAATAATTTTAAATACATTGATTGAAAATACGCAAAATGCGTTAAGATATTAGTCTGTTCCTTCTGTATTACAGCATGTAGATTTCAAAACGTTAGAACTTCAGATCTATTTCTCACAAAACATACCAGTTTTACATGGATAATGCGTTAATACAGAGTACAAATGGTCTATATACATTGAAGAATTCTAACAAATGCAATAAACGTAAAAAAATACATTATGGTAAATATAATCTCTTTATATATAATCACAGTTTGGTAATGACTTGTATAATCACAAAAAAATCAACTCAATCAAAACCATTGATGTCTAAACGTAAATTGTTGTATAAACAAATGTCAGTAAAAATAAACACGCAACTTAAAGTTCACCCGCATATGATAGAATAACACAGTGGATATATATTTTCCGAACAAATTGATGCCAAGGTCTCTTGTATTAATTTTGTAAAATGTTTGATTTAAAATTTGTCGAGGCAGCCATATGTGTACCTTTTAATGAACATTATCAACTTTTATGAATTACTAAGACTTTCTTGATTCCTGAATGAAATATATATTTTTACGTTTTTTGTTATTAATAGAGCCTTGTTCTGAGAAAACTGGGCTTAATGCATGTGCGTAAAGTGTCATCCCATATTAGCCTGTGAAGTCCGCACAGGCTAATCAGGGACGACACTTTCCGCCTAACCTTGATTTTCGGTAAGGAGGGACTTCCTTGAAACTTAAAATACCATTTAAGCGGCAAGTGTCGTCCCTGATTAGCCTGTGTGGACTGCACAGGCTAATCTGGGACGACACTTTACGCACATGCATTATGCCCAGTTTTCTCAGAACAAGGCTCAATATATGACATTTAGGATCTTTTGAAGGACGCTGAGTATTTGGATTTTTAAGTACAACAGTCATTTAAACCCAAAAGATAAATTTGTTCGGATCATAAATACCTTTGTGAAATGCACTTTTTCCATTTAATTACATCGTTTTTGATGCCTGCACAGGCTGCTTATATGCTTGTAGTGCTTGCCGCACTTGTTGCAAAGATTGTCCTTTCGATTGGAGTGCGTGGCCATGTGCTCTCGCAAGCATGCGTCGTCTCGTAATTGTTTATTGCAAATGCTGCAAGTAACGTAGCCTTCTCGTGTCTCTGTTTGTTCATGTGCCCTTAGAAGATACTTGTCTGCAAACGCCACACGTAGAGCAAACATAATTCTTTGGCCCATCATGTGCGCTGGCTCTATGTCGGCGAAGGTTGTAGGCATCCTAAAAACGGCGAATAAAACTACTTATGTCTTTCTTTGTTTAAAATCATGTACTTTCGAACAAGAAGAGTAAATGACCGACAGAGCTTAAAGTACATGATATGGAAATGCTATTTGTTATTTATAAAATAATTTTATCGCGATCATTTAAACTAACGCGTATGTCATGCGTAATATATAAGATAGCTCAATAGGAGTTACATACGAATACATGATTTTCCATAAAAAGTGTTATTGATCCTATTGTCTATAAGTTTAAATAATGCTGTATTATCTATTTATGCTTATTTAATAACTATCGTTACGGTTTAATATGTTTACACATTCCTGCTAAAAAACTCGCAACCAGCAGTTCAATAACACTTTTATTTTTGTAACAACTATATTCACATGACACCTTGCACGAACAATCCTTACCATTTTGTGTATGAAACAAGTGCATTAGTTTGCATTAACAATTCACTGAAAATTCTACTTTTTGCAACACTGAATTCTACTAAAAACTCACAAGAAAAGGTTTGCCGCAACAGAAATATTTCCCTGTGCGTTCGTGGATGGCTTTGTGTTATGAGATCCCCGACTTCGTTTTCACCTCCTTCCCACACTGCTCGCAAACAAATGGCATTCTACAAGTAAGCAAAATATAAACATAAATTATCGACAATCATGATAATTTGAAGTAACATGAACGTCGTGATTATCATATTTTAAGCGCGCAAAACAGTACCAACAATGTTTTATTGACCAACTTTTTTCTTTTAGACAGACTTAAAATATTATTGACGTTTATGTCAATCTTTCGATTTTCTAGTTTAATTTGTATACCACACATAGCATTTTAAAAATGTGTCCCACACATAGCGTCTTTACATGTTAATACACACACTCCGAATCGGATGTATTTGCGCAAAACTACAATGTATGTATCTTCTCTACGAAGAATTACAATGTCCGCCCTATTTTTTAAACCTTCGATAATATTATAATGTCTTTTAATGAACGTTTTGGTTGATTGAATACAAAAATATACCAAACATAGCATTTCACTTCGTGCGTTATTAAACACGCGGTTGCACTTTTTGGAAAAAAAACGTATTTAATTTTGTGCCAACTTAACAAAGTTGTGTATTTTGACAACGACCGGGCACTCGTCTTTGTTTTTTTTTTGGAAATGGTTTTGAATTAATAAAGAAATTATCAAAAACGTTACCTGAAGCGATGGTTTGTTTACTATCGGGTGTCCCACACATAGCCGAAAAAGTCACGTGGTTCAGGCACCTTGTATATGCTTTCTGGAAGCATACAAAACACTAACTACACTTTGTCAGTAGACACAGATTTGAAAACAAAAACGCCAACTTAAGTTTTGTGTTATTAAAGCATTTTCTCGATTCCATGGGTAGTCGACTTAAACATTTCTTTGGATGACATGTTTGTGGTACCGTCTTATAAAATAGGACATAAAGCAACGTATGTAAATTATGTGAAATGTGCAGAGACACTTGCAATGCGACTGTTTTACTATTTTAGGCCCGGAACCTCGTAGGAGATGTATTAAAACTGATTATGCACTACATTTCAATTTGACTAGATATTTTCATATTGGTATATGAATTAGGAAAACTGCGATATATTTATTTTATAAATAAAAGCATGCATCTGGACGCTAGAAACTGGAAACAGTGCTTGAATTGTTCACATGTGCATGGTGCACATTTCATTATCTTCCATGCGACAGGTACCGGCAGACCATGACAACGCTATGAATTCGTGCCATCGCATGGAACATCGTGTCACGGTGATCATCTTCATTTAAAAACGATCGCCGCTACTTGGCATGCACGATGTGCGCTGACGATTAGAGTGGGTACGCCGTAGCGACATTTTGTGTTCTTAGAGAGCGGCATTAGCGCGCTGAAGCATCGCCGCGAGGACGTTGTACAAACGCTATAGATGTTTGGGGACTGCATGTGGCTTCTTTTAGGCTTAAAATAATTGCTATAGCGAAAAAGTCAGTAAATGAGACTAAGAAGGCTCCGTCTCATACCACGATTATTACTATTCTAGGCCTATTTGTGGTAGGCATGCTATACTTGGTAGGTGCCGCTAGTGTATAGTTGCCGTTGACTCCCTGTCTTCCTTAAAGTGTCTTACTTTCCTGTCATTATCTTGTCGCTACGACAGTAAACTTGCAGATGATAACTTATTGTGTGCGCTGTTAATTAAACATGCGCTGTTGGAACTTCTCGTTTGCCGTGAGAACGCATTGAACGCTATGTATAGATGCTTAGAGAACGTCATGAGAACTCAATATATTGTTTCCATACACAATTACTGAGCTCCACAAGACATATTTTAAGAATTCTATGCAGGCGCTCTGGCAACGAAGGTGATCCTACTGACCATTTAATAAGTCCCTTTGTGGCTTGCTTGAAATGAATAGTGCATTTCGTATTTTCCGTATTTCATCACTTGTTTTGCACATACTTCCACATAGGTTTTGAGTGAATACGTAATAAATTAACGGATCAATGGACCGAATGATGAATTATTGAGTGCCTTATTGAATAAGCGTGAGCACTTAATAATTTCAAGTGAATAATCCAATCACAAAGATAGCATTTCAGCACACATTGAATCAGAAAACATTTATCATTATGATTGAAGATAAATATATTTTGATAAAAATGTAATTATTTACTAAATGAATATGCGGAAATAAATATACGTAATCATTGGCCTTGTTTTGAGAGTCTGGTATCGACAAACATACATTAAAAATAACCCCAGATATTTTAATTAGATGCACTATATTATTAGCATGCAATATAAGTTATTACGTAACCAATTTTCATTAAAATACACTATGGTTTCATGTGCTCAAAGATTGTATTACCAGAGCTCCACCATTAAAGGAATAAATAAAGTGAAATGAAACGGGTCTGTCACAAAAACGTTACCTCGTTGATATATTAGTGTAGTGTAACCTATAATTATATAATGATTTGACTTTCTTATATTTCTTTTCAAGCATCATATATTTTTTCATGATGAACAACAGACTGTATGCCTGATATTTTGCGCCCAGTTTTAATGTTGACTTCAAAAGTTGAAATTAACGTAATTCAAGTTCGTATATAAGGTTAGCGCATTAAAATAAAATTCGTATTTAAAACCATTGGGATTAAAATTAACTCTACATGATTTATCGTCCAATCCAATTGCGCGTCCCTTGGCAACCTTGTTTTCCTTGGATGAAAAGTGTAAATGTGTCACAGAATGGGATCTTAATGAAATTAATTTTACCGACATATTTGCATTTAAAGTTGCGATATTTGAACTGTCAGGATGACTGACGTTATGAACGGAATCTTGGCAGAAGCTAAGAAGAACAAATATTCAACTATTCGGGAAAATTTAACTGAAGATGGTGAGTGGAAGTCACATCTGTCTTATTTATCATTTTATGCCAAATTATGGATACCTTAATTAGTTGTGGACATCAAAATTTGTCAATAACATAATACACTGCATGCATGTTTGAGAGCACAATTTCAGTAAACATGTATGGAAGCCAAGTTATGCACCACTATACAATA
The DNA here is from genome assembly GCF_020536995.1 of Dreissena polymorpha. Lineage (NCBI taxonomy): Eukaryota > Metazoa > Mollusca > Bivalvia > Myida > Dreissenidae > Dreissena > Dreissena polymorpha. The sequence continues at coordinate 47,982,603 of NC_068365.1, forward strand.
GTGTGCTTGTGCTGTTCCAGTAAATGCAGTGGTTATGACTAAATGTGCACTGAAGTTACTGCATGCCCAGCTTGCACCATTTAAATGGACCTAGTGACTGGTTCAACACATAGACCATTTCCATTGAACTACTTAAGTCTTCATTGGTTTATTGAGGCACTTTTTTTCTGTGGGATAGTAGGTTTTAATCTAACCATGTTACAAAAAAACTGTTTGGAAATCATTTTGTACCTTTGTTAACAATTCATGTAATATTACATTCTAAAAGACAAATGCATGTTTAAAAATATTGTTTTTACAAAAATCAGTGATTTATCATTGCTAATATTTAGAATTAACTGATATCTGTATCCACCATCCATATCCTAAATTTTATTTCATTTTTGCTAATCATAATGACATCCCACAAATATGATTACAGATGTTGCAGCTGTCTGGGAGAATGTGTCGCGCTTCATTGAGAAGCAAATGTCTCAGCAAAAGGTATATCTCACAACAAAATTTTCCATTTAGTAACAAACAATTCGATACAAGCATTCTGGAACAAAGTTAAACCATATTTCAAAACTAAAAGCTGTTTTTGTTTTTAAAGAAGTCAGTTTTAATATTCTAATGTTAAAACATATGTGAACCTTTTAAGCACCTTTTTGACAAATCAGTAAGTTTGTAACACATGCAGAGAAAACATTGTAAATGATTTATGTCTTGCAAACAGCAACAATAAAAAAACAAAGTGGATCATTCTATATTTCAGGGGGTACAGATACAGTCGCTGGGAACATTCACATTTTCTCAAAAGAAACTAGATATTGGGAACAACAAGTTTATCCTTATTCAACGCCCGGTGTTCAATATATCTGAAAAACTAGCCCAGTCTCAGGGACTTCAGTATGTAAAACATCATGTACCAGGTGAGTTTGGTTTCCCTCAGCATCATGTTTTTGTGAGAGACATCTACCCAATTAAGTGAATATGTAACTAATGTTTGGAAAAGGGATATTTTTTTTTTTTTTTGTTAACAAATATAAATAAGATAGATAAATATTTCGAACAAAGCAAATCAGTTAAAATGTTAATGAAAATGCCACATGGATTATGATCCACCAATGGCTTTAAAATCAGCCAACAATGGTCTGGACAAAATTTTGGTTACTATCTTTAACTGTTTTATGCATAAGACGATTAAATTATTGGAAGAAATATATGTATGAATTATATTAGACTAAATTATATGGCATTTAATTAAATGAAGAACTGCCAGTTCAGAAAGACTGGTCAATGTTTTTTTCATTCAAAATTGGGTCCGGTAATCGACTACATAGCCAATGGTAAAAAGTATATATTTTTCCGAAATAGGAGCTCAATATTCCGAATGGATGGTTTCCAAAACTATTTATTTTTACATCTTAACATTTTGTTCAACTCCCACCCATATAAGTTCAACCTTAGTTAATATAATACTTGTATATTACACTTGTATTATCAGTTTTAAAGCATCTTTTTAGCAAAACAACAACAACAATAATTTCCCAATTTAATTCTGTATGGTGGTCACTGCAAGGCTGCTGACCGAGAGGTGTGACTCAATTATATTACTGAAAACAATTGTGTTAGTTATTTAGTACTTAATCAGAAACACACAGCAACACACAGCATTTCAGTTAAATATTTAAATTATTAAAAATCAGAGCATTAATAATAAAACTTGAATTATGTTGACCTCCATTCACAGGCCAGATTCCAGTGGTTCAGCTCAACTTTGCTGCCATGTCTTTCGAGAGCCCATATGATCGTGACACAGTGGAGAGCTGCGTGCGCGAAATCCTTGGAGCTGTGCAGCGGGCGATAGGCTCAAAACGAAATGTTGAACTTACTTTTGGAGGCATTGGGAAGCTTATGATTCGTGATTCCCGAGTGAAAATGAAATTCTTTAAGGAGTTTATTAATCAAATGGATGGCTCTGGAAAACTCCTGGATTCCATGCAGAATGTATGTTTGATTTCTGTCTTCCTGTTGTTTATTAAGAACTTTGTATTCTCTTTCATAAAAAAAAACAACTTAGCATAAAATAAATTGTTTGTGGTTATGTTTCAATGATCAATTTAACACTAACTCTACTTACAAAATCATATATTTAGAAGCATGTTTATATCTCTTGCTTCAAACCTATTAATATACTCATTACCAAAACATTAACTTTTTTACAGAGACCTGGAACAGTGGATTCAGTGATGTCTGAACGTCCTATAACAAGAGCCCATAGCTCCAACACAGTAGTTCTACCAAAGTAAGTTAACCATGAAGTTCCAGTTTAAACACCTTTAAATGTGTGTAAACAGTCATTCACCAGTAATGTTTTGTGTAATGCTGATATTACATAACAAAAGAAATTACATACAATCCAAAAGCAGAGTAGATCCTCCCCCTTACATTCCCTGGTACTTAGTATATGTTCTGTTTATATTAATTTTCTGCAGAACCGGTATCTTGTTCCCCACAAAGCTGGAACATTATTATTCAAGGAGCACACATATAAATATGAAGTTTTAAACTAAGCACATATCAATGAAAATGTTTATTTTAATGCCTTACTTTTAAGAAGACGGCATATAGCTGTCTTCAGTTTGAGTGTCCAATGTCAATCCTTAAATTACTGTCTCAACCATCGCTTTGTGAAATATTGATAGATTTTTAACTTATTTGAACTTTTATTGTTTTTCTAAGTATATACATATTCATATGTCAATAATTACACGTCTAGTATATATGTTTTGTTTGTGTTTATATTGTGACATATATCAATGTTAATGCATGTTTGCCTTATTTTCTGCTTACCAAAACTTAATTTAAAATTTATTCTGATACATTTCAGACATAAGTATCCCCAAATTGTTCTTATTGTTTCATCTATTGGGTAACACATATGCTAATCCTTCTTGTGTTATGAAAATTTGATCAGAAACGGGAACAAGAAAGGGTAATTTTCTCTTAGAATCATAGCGTGTTTGAATGAATTGATCTGCAGTTTTGGAGGAGTGTTCGCTTTGTACAGAATTTCTCCTTTTGCAGTTTGGGTTTCTTGGGGCTACATACTTTATTGTTGGTTTTGTGAACATTTTATTGTATCAACCATGCTTATTGTAAAGCCATTTTCACTGATGCAATCTCTGGAAGTGAAACACATTCTGTCAAGGCCAGTAGTTTTGCCAGGCTTTTTGCAAACATCAGCACACTTTTTTCAACTCGTGCTTTTTGGCAACGTATGATATGTAATCAGCTTTAAGAGTGTTTTAGTAGAACAGGTGTTATTTGTGCTTTTGCTTATGTAGCAACTCTCATCAGATATAACACTATTTGTATAACAATGCCAAGAGGGGGTATATTGAAATCACCCAATCTGTTTGTCATTTGGTCAATGTCAGCATAAAATGTTCTTAGTTTGCTGTGCAAAATACCACCAGATTTCTCAAGCCATTTTATTTGAACGTCAAATATGCCATCACCGTAATGTGGAGAATGCAATCCTTGTATTACTAACAATGCAGTGTACCAATAATTGGTGCCTCTGAATGTGTCAGTGATTCGAATGCTTTCTTTGTATAATTTTTAAAATGCATTATTTTGCTCCCCAAAAGAGGGAGAATAAATAATTGCTCTGTCTGGCCATTTAAATTATTATTAAGATGCAACTGTGTTTTAAGAGGTGATTTGAGAGGCGTGAAATAACTTCCCCTCTGTATGTATCCATCATACTTGGACATTGGTGGCATATCATTAGGGTTTTCATCACAAAAGAGCTATGCTTTGGCAAGCGGTTTGACGCATAATCCGAAGAAACTAGGTTTCTCAAGAGAACCTAGGTTTTCAGAATGAGAACCTAGGTTCTCGCTTGAAGATTGCACATGGCTTCAAGAACCCAAGTTTGAAAATGAGAACTTAGGTTTTCATGAGAACCTAGGTTCTCATTTGAAAACCTAGGTTCTCATGAGAACCTAGGTTCTCATGAAAAACCTAGTTTCTTGGGATTATGCGTCAAACTGTATGGCAAGCAGTTTGACGCATAATCCCAAGAAACTAGGTTTCTCATGAGAACCTAGGTTCTCGCTTGTAGATTGCACATGGCTTCAAGAACCCAAGTTTTCAAATGAGTTTTCATTTGAAAACCTAGGTTCTCATGAGAACCTAGGTTCTCATTTGAAAACCTAGGTTTTCATGAGAACCTAGGTTCTCAGAATGAGAACTTAGGTTCTCATGAAAAACCTAGTTTCTTGGGATTATGCGTCGAACTGCTTGCCATATCCGTGGTTTTCATTTGAGAACCATAGGTTCTCTGAGAACCTAGGTTCTCTGAGAACCTAGGTTTTCAGAGAAACTAGGTTCTCATGAAAACCAAGGTTCTCATTATGAGATATCAAGTTATTAAAATATGTTTGCTAAGTCTTTAGCGCATAAGTTTTTCTTGCAGTGTTGCCGATATCTTACGATTGAATAATACATTATTACACATAATCAATAGAGATAAAACTTGTATTTTATACCATAATGATTGCTTCCTACATGTAGGTCACAGACATTCTTAAAATAGAAACTGTACCGTACAGTCGTTTGAGGCCCGAACAAGGGAACTGAATAATTAAAACTCATTTAATGCTGTAACAATGTATTATGTAACGATTGATCTGAATTTTCAGTCTCAAAACTTTGTCGTCCTCGCCCATTCCGCTATCCACGTTTCGTAGAATATTACTGAGCATTGTCTGAACATTGTTCAGAAAATGCTCTTGGGGAGAAACATTCACGGTTTAACGCCTATTTCTATTCATTTTACAAATATACGTGTACCAAGCAATGGGAGACAACTGGAGGTTAATTATGGCAAGCGGTTCGACGCATAATCCCAAGAAACTAGGTTTCTCATGAGAACCAAGGTTTATGAAATCCCAAGAAACCAGGTTTCTCATGAGAACCTAGGTTCTCATTTGAAAACCTTGGTTTACGCTTGAGAACCTAGGTTCTCATGAGAAACTAGGTTTTTCATGAGAACCTAGGTTCTCATAGACACATAGAACTTAGGTTCTCATGAAAACCTAGGTTCTCATGAGAACCTAGGTTCTCATTCTGAGAACTTTAGTTCTTGTTTGGTATCCTAGGTTTTCACAAGAACCTAAGGTTCTCAATTAAAAACCTAGGTTCTCATTAGAACCTTGATTCTCATTTGAAAACCCAGGTTCTCATGAGAACCTAGGTTCTCATTCTGAGAACCTAGGTTCTCATGAGAAACCTTGTTTCTTGGGATTATGCGTCGAACCGCTTGCCATAAAACTGCTTGCCATATCCGTGGTTTTCATTTGGGATCTCATTATGAGAACTTAGGTTCTCATGGAACCTAGGTTCTCATGAGAACCTAGGTTCCATGAGAACCTAGGTTCTCTGAGAACCTAGGTTCTCATACACACGGGCTGGACAGAATGAAAACACAACGTTAAGAACTTTATTTTTGCAGATATCTCAAGTTATTGAAATATGTTTGCAAAGTCTTTAGTGCATAAGTTTTTCTTGCAGTGTTGCCGATATCTTATGATTGAATAATACATTATTCCACATTATCAATTGAGATAAAACTTTTATTTATACCATAATGATTGCTTACTATATCACATACTTAAAATAGAAAACTGTACCGTACAGTCGTTTGAGGCACGAACAATTGAACTGAATATCTGAAACTCATTTAATGCTGTAACAATGTATTCTGTAACGATTGATCTGAATTTGTTTCAATTTTTAGTCTCAAAATAATTTTTACAATTAAAGATGCCCTGGCTGCGAATTTGTCGTCTTCGCCCATTCCGCTATTACAGTTTTGTAGAATATTACTGAGCATTGTCTGAACATTGTTAAAAAAATGTTCTTGGGGAGTAACATTCACGGTTTCAAGCCTATTTCTTATCATTTTACACATATGCCGCCAGCGTGTACCAAGCAATTGGAGACAACTGGAGGTTAATTATGGCAAGCGGTTCGACGCATAATCCCAAGAAACAAGGTTTCTCATGAGAACCTAGGTTCTCATCTCATGAAAAACTAGGTTTATGAAATCCCCAAAAAACAGGTTTTCATTTGAAAACCTTAGTTTACGCTTGAGAACCTAGGTTCTCATGAGAAACTAGGTTTTCATGAGAACCTAGGTTCTCATAGACACATAGAACTTAGGATCTCATGAGAACCTAGGTTCTCATTCTGAGAACTTAAGTTCTCGTTTGGAATCCTAGGTTTTCACAAGAACCTAGGTTCTCATTTGAAAACCTAGGTTCTCATGAAAACCTAGGTTCTCATTCTGAGAACCTAGGTTCTCATGAGAAGCTTAGTTTCTTGGGATTATGCGTCGAACTGCTTGCCATACTATGCCCTGTTGTTGATTATAAGACATTTTCTAAGTAAACCTACCCTACCAAAGGTTCATTTATAGATTTCAGGTAAAAGCATCCATTAACAAAATGTATTATCACCAAGAACCCATAAGTTTTACTGAATTTTTGTTACATTTGTACATTTGTTACATTGATTCAAACCATTTTTAATGGATTTATAGTTTTAAAGTGTTTGGATTGACGCTGTGCTACCTAATTATGCATATCATAATAATCTTTTAAAGGACAATATACTGTAATTACTCTTACATTTTGGACATTTAAGAAATTTTTTTTTTGTGTGTCAGAAAATTTAGATACATAAAATATTAAAAAAATAACAGGTGTCAACAAATTAAGAGACAAAAATGAAGGTGCCCAAAAATTATAATTATATTGAAATAGAAAGCAAAAAATCAAATGTACACTAATTTTCTTGTGATTAACTTTTCTCATTCTGCTTTAAAAAATAAAACCAACTTCACAGCTTTGCTAACTCTTTCCTGAAATGATATAGAACACAAAAGTAAAAACAGAAAGTATTCTGCTTCCTTAATAGGACTACGTTGTTTCAAATGCCGTTGGGTTAATCCATTATTTTCAACACATGTATACATGGTTATTTACCCAATTAGGTAAATGTAAAGGTTGATTGCCCTGAGGCATGCATCTGCCAGGTTTTATGACCTTAATCCGGTTGTAAAAATCAATGATCTAAGTAAAGTGTCATAAAATACGCAAAAACAGTGCCGAAATCTGTAGAATAGCGCCATACAATATACTTTCCAAAATTTAAGAGACATTAATAATGGACAAAAACCTGTATGTCCGAATTAAAGAGTCATAAAAGAAAAATTCCAAAAAAAGAGGATGTCCAAAAACTTACAGTAATTATTTTTCGTATACCTGGATCAATATATTGAGTGTATAACACACTTATAAAATGAAAAATATACCAACACACCGTTTGAACTTAGGCCTCTTATAGTGCCTCAGAACTCGTAACACTTTCTTTTACTTAGTCACCTATAGTGGCTGTTGTGTTCGCTTAATGATTGAAATGTCCAAGGTTAGATCCCCACTAGAGAGCCTTCATAAGATCTCTGAGATAGTTGATATAGTTGACATTAGTTGATATAGTTACACTGAATGTGAATACTTGAATGGTCCTGGACAATGAAATCACCTGGTAGCAAAAATTTGTAAGCAGCTAGACTCCATCATGGGAAAAGTTTCAGTAAACACGTCACCAGATTCTCTAGGATAAATATAGTATTGAGTGCAAAGATGCCTGCGGCTGTGTCCAGATGTCTTTGGGTATTAGTTACTTTTTGATGAGCTTTAGTTAATATTTTGTTAAAACAGTCAACAGTAGCAGATTTGCGTGTGGTGCACTCTTTTTGACATCGTGGCTAGCTTTTAAACATAGAAAATTAAGACTTATTTGGATTATTTGCATCATTGTAAGAACAAATGAAAAGATGCAGTATGTCCAAGTATAATCTTAATGATTTATCATATCGTTAAGGGGTGTTTTTTAATATTAATGTTTTTATAGTATAACCACATACATTGCAACTGGCATGTCATACATGCAAGATCTGTATACAATATCTTGGCCATTCAAAGTACTATTTAATGATCAATTTAATGTTTTTGCTTTCACCCCATTTGCCAAAGTATAAAGAATGTGGTTTATTTAATTTTGTTTCCGCTCATGCAAATTATGCTCATAGTCAACTTGTAGTTTCAATAATACATTTAAATAACGTCAAAGATTAATTCTAGACTTTAGTATGACTTGAGAATTGATTTTATTTGTCTATGGCTTTATTGATTTTTGGGTGAACATTGAAAACCATAATTTGCTAACGCTTTTAATATCTTTGCATAAACAAAAATATATTGTTTTTTCCCTTCTACCTATAGACCAAAATGTAATTTATAAAATTTTTAAATGGACTTAAATTTCTGTTAAAAGTTACCATTAATTAAAACAATTTCTTTTTCTTTGATATTGGAAATCGCTTATCTCTTTAAATGTGTAATATATGAGTATTGGTGCAGTTTTTTAAGATTTAAGACAAATATAAAGGGCTAAAACAAGGTGAAAGAAAAAATGAATATAGGGATTTGACTTATTGAAAATAGACGATTTCAGCTCCATATAAATATGAATGCCCTTCCACCCAAAAAATTTGAACATTTTAATTATCTTGTGACAGCACATCCACTGCCACTTCATAGGTTTGTTGTAAAACCATAGTATCTACATGTAATTTAAAAATGTTTGACAGATTCTAAAATTTCACATTGAATCATCAGTTGGCGAATTGATTTCAATATAAACTGAAGTCGAGGGTTGAAATATACAGTCTGAATAGCTGTTATCCATTTGATACCTGCGCAAGAGCTATTCAAACAAAACTAGATAGCACCTACACAAATTATTTACTCTAGGTCAGATTCTTACCTATTTAATCCATTTTGTATTGTGTCTGACCTTATAAGGTAGTGCTCTATTATTCAGAAGTTAAATCAGGAGCATTTAAGTATTCAATTGATCTATTAATAATGAGAGTTGAGAGGCATAATTTTAATACCATTTGTGTCCCCCCAGAAACAAAATGAGGCAGTAATACTCTTGTCCACAAATGATATAGCTTAGCTTACATTTGTCTTTTTTTTTACAAAAATGTCTCTAAATTTATCGATAAAAATATGTGCATTTCTTTGATAGTTAGTGCTGGAATACATTTAAACAGGACATATGCTATTTTGAGTTTTGTAAACCTTTCTACCGGTAATTTGGTCAAAATGCAAGTTAAATGTTATGAGCACCATTATGAATAATACAACCTCTTCAACTCCTTCCGTAATGAATTTTTTTTTTAAACCTCACACAAGGGATGTACGTTTCATAGAAAAACAAATAAGCTATAACTGACCTATTATTGGTATTATTAGCATGCTTGTCATGGGAAAACGAACCTTAACTGTGCCATGTCCCTGATCAGTCTGTGCAGTCTTATCCTTGATGACACTGTCCATTTACAGTCAATGAAATATATTCCTTTTTGCAGAAAATATCATTAAAGCAGAAAGTGCCATTCCAAATTTTTGGTTGCTTATGGCAAAGGCTGATCAACAAATGTGACTTAAATCTGGATTTCCCTTTTCATACAGAACATGTTATTGTGAAAGCTTAGAAATAATACTTAACATTTCTGTTCAGGATATCCAACACGAGTGTTCACCAGCCAAATGGTGGATTACCTCCCCTGGAAGAGCAGGCCGAGGGCCCAGAAGGGGCCATGGACTACAACTATCCCATGGGGAACCCCACCATGGAGGATGGCCAGGCTGCTCCCAATTACTACAACCATGTTAGCACCGAGGAAGGGATGGATGGTAGGTTACATGCCACTGTGAAATATTTTGTAATCATATTGACAGCAATAATTCCTGAAAGAAGATTTATTTCTGTATTGAATAAAATGTCTGAGAAATATTTTGCAATATCATTATGAAGTTTCAAATCTGTCATATCTGCATTAGATTCTGTCATAATGACATTTTGTTGTTTCCAAAATACCTTGTGTCATTTAAATGAAGAATTCAGTGATTATTATACCTCGCATGCAAAGTTTGATAGGGGGTCTATATGAGTCAGGCTGTTGATTGGTTTGTGTGTTAGATTGTCAGTTGGTTGACTGTTTTCATAAAAAATTATAAGTTTTTGAAACAAACTTATTAAATTTCTCAAGCAACTGAATTGTAACTTAAAAAAAAAGATAATAATTATTTTTGAAACCATCAGTTGGAAATTTTGGGCAGTAAATTTGGAAACATTTACCTTTTGAGATTTGTAAATGTAAAACTGTTTCGTTCCCATTTTTTTTTACAAAACAACAAACACGGTCATAACCCTGGAGTGAACATATGCATGATACCATTTTCATGCCCAGTGATCCACATCTTCCTGAGTTGTGTGCTCTTGAACTTACCATGCCAGAAGCATGTTCTAGGTTTGTGGAGGTAGCTTCCTTTTACGTTTATGAAGGGATTGAATTGAAGCTTTAAATATTTCATCACCTTACAGAGAACATTTTCAAGACACCCTTTTCATTCCCAGTGATCAACATCTTGCTGAGTTACATGTACTAGCCCCTGAACTAAGCCATTTTCATGTCAGGAGCCCAAAAGTTTTAGGACAAAACTGCTTCTACTTTTCTCAAGCAATTGGATTGACACTCAAATAAAGTCATCACCATGAAGGGTAGATATGCACAAAACATTTTCCTGAGTTATGTGCACTTAAACTTAGCCAAGGTCATGGCTGCTAAGCCTTAGACAAAGTGGTTCGTGGGCATTTTTAGTCAGTATAGGGACCCAATACTCTAATTACCATAGCTGTGGACATCTTCATGCATTTATAATTAATTGACTATTAATTTTACATTTATCCCTAATGGATACGAAACTGAGTATTAATTGGTTATCCTTATTTGAAAGAAACTTTCTGTGAGTATCATTTATAAAACACAGTTATAGGTAGGTGAGATAAACGAGAGCGCCGATGGCGTTGAAAGCATAGTTGCAAGATACAGGGAAGTTGCTGCTGAAGTAAATGTTTAGGTCAAAATATACTAAATAGTTTCCTTATATGTTTCAATGTAAAAGCGACAAATTTGAGCGAAAATAAATACAACATTTTGCACATAGAGATCCCCATAACCATACCTTTTCTTGACGGGCATTCTTAGCTCAATCGATTTAAGCAATACAAAAGATATGTCATGTTCAAACCAAAAAAGAATTCGACTCAAATCAAAATCGACTGTTTTTGCACCTTCTTTTTTTTCAGCCGTTTTCAAGTGGATTGTAAGCTTTTGCGGTACCATTTTTATGCCCCCCTTCGAAGAAGAGGGGGTATATTGCTTTGCTCATGTCGGTCTGTCGGTTGGTCGGTCTGTCGGTCTGTCCACCAGGTGGTTGTCAGACGATAACTCAAGAACGCTTGGGCCTAGGATCATGAAACTTCATAGGTACATTGATCATGACTAGCAGATGACCTCTATTGATTTTGAGGTCACTAGGTCAAAGGTCAAGGTCACGGTGACCCGAAATAGTAAAATGGTTTTTGAATGATAACTCAAGAACGCATACGCCTAGGATCATGAAACTTCATGGGTAGATTGATCATGACTTGCAGATGACCCCTATTGATTTTGAGGTCACTAGGTCAAAGGTCAAGGTCACGGTGACCCGAAATAGTAAAATGGTTTCCGGATGATAACTCAAGAATGCATACGCCTAGGATCATGAAACTTCATGGGTAGATTGATCATAACTCGCAGATGACCCCTATTGATTTTGAGGTCACTAGGTCAAAGGTCAATGTCACGGTGACCCGAAATAGTAAAATGGTTTTCGGATGATAACTCGAGAACGCATACGCCTAGGATCATGAAACTTCATACGTAGATTTATCATGACTTGCAGATGACCCCTATTGATTTTGAGGTCCCAAGGTCAAAGGTCAAGGTCACGGTGACATGAAATAGTAAAATGATTTTCGGATGATAACTCAAGTACGCTTTTGCCTAGGATCATGACACTTCATAGGTACATTGATTGTGACTCGCAGATGACCCATATTGATTTTTAGGTCACTAGGTCAAAGGTCCAGGTCACAGTGACAAAAATCGTATACACACAATGGCTGCCACTACAACGGACAGCCCATATGGGGGGCATGCATGTTTTACAAACAGCCCTTGTTTACTTTAATCTCTAACGTTATCCTATTTCAGGTATTTAATAGTGAACACCTATGCTTACCCTATCAATATCTCCAAACGATAAAACCAGAACAACAGTCGAAAGTGTAAAACATGCCTTCGAGGAAAATATGATGATTTGTTTAGACAGAGACCTATACAGTATAGGTCCCTGGTTTAGAGAGTAAAGACCTTCATGACTCGATTATTCATGACTCGATTATTTAGTTTATTGTAACCTTAACAATTTCTGACATCACGAGTCGCCTCCCTTGTTGGTTCATGCTACCAAAATGTTCTATTTTGAGAAACGGGAATTCCAAATCGTGACGAATGCGAATGGTTACAAAATGACATAACTATGAAAATAAATACGTAGAATTACATTAATTCACGCATACCATTATGCAAACATCCGTTTTCTTTTCCGACTTGATACATTTACGGCATTCCATTTAATATTTTACAGACACAACACTCGTCCAGAATTTGCGTGAATCCATTAAATTCAAAGCCACATTTAAACCGTTAGCTCTACTTGTAACGTTAATTTCTGGCTCAAAGTAAATCATTTTAATTTTAATTAACACATCTCTATTACTTTCAAACTCTACTTCATTAAATCCATAGAAAAGCAGGTCAGAATCCATGTCATAAATCAGAAAACATTCATCGTACTCCGCTATTTTTTTTTACACATTTACAAATAATGAAAGTGCTTTATGCCCCACTTCCTGTTGAGAATATGTTAATTTCTATTTATAATTAACAAGGGATGCAAGAGGTTACAAAAATCATTAACCGGTTAACCTTTTCCCGTAACCGGTTATTAACCGGTTAACCGAAACGCCTCAAGTAGTGAAAATGATTTAGAGTACGTAAAAAATTTCATACCGCTCGAACAGCTCTGTAGAAACAAAATTTATTTTAAATTTGAAATCGCTTGCGTTGATAACATGCCAGTTTCGTAATAAAATGTATTGTACAATTTATTTTAATAATTTTGTAAATTTATGCTGTATATTTTATTTAGTTTTCCTGCGTACATGCACAGGGGTAAAAAATTTAAAAGCTACACAATGTTCATTTTCACGTGTTAATAACTTATTTTTGGTTGGGCCGCTTATTTTACGTTCGCGTTGTATAGCTCACAAAAATGGTGTGTTCATTCTGTTTTAATTTTTGAAACTCAAATTGGCTTAATAAAGAAACGTTTTTTCCCTTTCTATTCGACGTAAAGTGGGTCATGTGTGTCCAATGAATTCGCATCTCTTCTAATTCGATACTTACATATTTTGTTGTTTGCATTTTAGCGTTTGTAGCCGAAGTAGTATCGTTTAATTTTCATTATACAATTAAAAATGTGGGTAAAATAAAGAACACGAATGCAAATTAAATTAATTTTGCACGATATGTAAGTTGAATGTTTAATATAATCAGTACATTTATTTAATAGCGAAGTAACTAAGTATAATGATCACAAATACTGATAGTTACGTACGTTTGTTAACGTACCATAGTGCGAAAATTTTAAGCAATTACACAAATACTAAATTCAACGGTTTTATTTTGTATCTTTTTTTAATTGATGTTTAATTATTTAATAAGTTAATAATTTATTTTCTTTAATAACACTCTCATCGGACGGTAATGGTGGAATCATTAGACGTAATATTATCATAATTATATTATTTTTTGATAAACAAAAGGACGTTAACTCGTCAAGATTTCAACTACGGATGCAATTCTTGATAAAAATGTTACTTATAAACACGGTATTTTTGCGAGCAATCAGTGTTGGGTATTGGTAAACAAAACATCAAAATAAGCTGTCTAATAGCTCAACTGTTTTTTATCGCGAGTTCAATAAACGTGTCAATTACTTCTTCGCTAATAGCTCCCACTCACCGCAGTTCGCTAGTTAAATTGTAGCGAGTAAAAAAACACAAAAGTGTCAGTTATCAAAACGTACCGCCTATTTGTTATCACAAAGGTATTGATTAATTGTTTTATTACTTTGATTGTTGACACATTATTTATTACCGTCAATCGTGCGGCATGTTGTTCTAACTAGTCGCCAGCGCAAGTTGGCAGTATGTCACGCGAAAAAAGTAAAATCGTACGAATAATTCCATGAACAAAAAAAATCAAATATTTTTTTCCAGGTTAACCTTTTGCCGAAAATGTAACCGGTTAACTGGTCGTTTCGGTAGGTTAACCGGTTAACCTCATGCATCCCTATAATTAACCAATGAAATTGTACATATCCTTAAACCAGGGCCTAATGAATTTGACCTCTCCCAGAACAGTAAACAAAGGAAATAGAAAGTAGGTGTGAGATCACTATCAACCAGAACAGAATTGTTTTACGAACGAAATTTGTTTTAGTTTCTTAGACGGTTTTTTCACGTAAAACCGTCTTAGAAAATTCACTAAAAACGGTGTCAGCAATATTCTTGGAAGAAAACATTAGAAAAACGTTTCTAAATAAAAAAAAGTTAGAATTACCATATACTATATTTAATATTTCGTCTGATTTTTGATCAGGTAAGGCTTCATAATGGTCAACCGTTCCATGTCGGTTTTTGAAATGTAGCTCTAACATAAGCATTATAGTTGCGTAACTGCAACTATGCTAAAAACCACTTGTTTTTTAAATAATGTATAGTCATTGGGTTTGAACTACCTATTAGATATACCTGTTACATGCTCAACAGGTTTTCTTACAATATGAAGACGTCAAGACCAGATTATCACTAGTGATTTATCTTTTATCTTACTATTGACGCTATGTTTTGTTTTAAGTATGGCTGACAATAGTCCCATAATCAATGGCTTATCTATTGTAAATATTATTGCCAAACAACGTTTTATTCTATGACAAATATTTACATAATGTAGGCAGGGTGTTCCCTGCATTTTAAGAATGATTTATTTAAATCAGAATTGTATTGAGCTTGTGTTGATGTAAGACCCTTTATGTCATGCAGTAATGGTTAAGGTAGATTACTGGATCAAAAAGAGAAGATAATCATGTTTGACAAAAATCTCTCATTTACTCTTATTTTACATAACTTGTTCATTTTTGAGGTGTACATATATAGAATAACAGGTTACTGCCTGATCTTTTTGTAATATATCAGGCAAGGCTTAGAATAATTAATATAACGGCGAGGCTTGCCAATTACAAAAAGATCAGACAGTAACCTGTTTTTCTGTTTATCATACCTCTACTTCCCCAATTTAAAAGAAGTAATGAAAAAAAATCGCTAAAAAGCAGCAGTTTTAGTGGGAAAGAATATGACTTTTGTCATCTGACGTGTTAATAAAGACGTCCTGAGCATGTGCGCCTAATATTTGTAAATAATGTTTTTTGCTGTTTGTGTTGCATTTTGTGTTTAAAATATATAACATCTTGGTATCAAATTGCTTGTCTTGTTGAATCTGATTAGATTTTACTTAAAATGATTACTTTATAGTTGATTCCGAGTAATATGGCCATCCTCCCCACATGACTGATATAAGAACTTCCTGTTGACCATGATATAAAAAATATATCAGGCAACGTTATATCAGGCAGATATCAATGCGGTGGTATGATAAATAGAGAATAACAGGTTACTGTCCCATCGTTTTGTAATATATAAGGCGTGGCTTAGAATAATTTAACAGCGAGGCTTGTCGAGCCGTTATTTTATTCGTGCCGAGCCTGATATATTACAAAACGATGGGACAGTAACCTGTTTTTCTGTTTATCATACCACATTTTCCTAAAAATCTGCAAAACAATCCATTTTTTCTATTAAAAATGTTCGGATCCCCGCTGATTTTGCTGATCCGGCTTTTACATGTTTACATACATGTAGCAACGGCGTTCGAAAAGACGACACAAATAATCACTTATTTTAAACATCGTATAGAGAAAAAAAAGTTGTTTGCACTACGAATTGGAAGAGTACACCCGCTTTAATTACAAGAGTCTCGAATTGTAGTCAGGAATGGACTGCAGCGACAAATTAATTGAAGAACACACCTCACCGAATAGTTTGGAGACGCCATTTTGGAGATGTGTATTGAAATTGACATTTTGATGATGGTGTCAACATTGACATAAGCGTGTTAAATCGTTTGTTTAAATAGTTGAGGATTAGCATACAGTTATCATTTGTCTTGACTTTCTGTGCAACACTTGCGAGTGCAATGACTATATCGATATTTAAGATTAATTGTCCCATTGATGACGTCATTAAACTTCTGTAGTGCGGGCTGTGGTGATTTTTAAAAAATAAACGTTTTTGTGATTTATGACTTTAATCTAGAATAAAATATGTACGTTATTGGTATCAAATTGTTTGTTTTGTTGAACCTGATTCATGTTGATAGAAGTTGTTGACTTTATTGCAAATCTCATGTAACTCCAAATATTGACTGATATAAGAACTTCCTGTTGACCATGATATAAAAAAATATATCTGGCAACGTTATATCAGGCAGATATCAATGCGGTGGTATGATAAAAAGTTTATTTTTAAAAAATCACCACAGCCCGCACTACAGAAGTTAAATGACGTGAAACTATTCGGTGAAGTGTGATTTTCGATAAAATTTGTCGCTGCAGTCCATTCCTGATCTACAATTCGAGACGCTTGTAATTAAAGCGGGTGTACTCTTCCCATTCGTAGTGCAAACAACTTTTTTTTCTCTATACGATGTTTAAAATAAGCGATTATTTGTGTCGTCTTTTTGAACGCCGTTGCTACATGTATGTCAACGTGTAAAAGCCACTGATAAGCAAAATCAGCAGGATCTGTACATTTTTTATTAACCAGGTTTTCCGAAGGAAAAAACTGGTTTTTAGATTGGCGAATGCGGGCGGGCTGGCTGGCTGGCTGGCTGGCGGGCTGGCTGGCGGGCTGGCTGGTGGGCTGGCGGAACAAGCTTGTCCGGGCCATAACTATGTCGTTCATTGTCAGATTTTAAAATCATTTGGCACATTTGTTCACCATCATTGGACGGTGTGTCGCGCGAAATAATTACGTTTATATCTCCAAGGTCAAGGTCACACTTTGAGTTCAAAGGTCAAAAATGGCCATAAATGAGCTTGTCCGAGCCATAACTATGTCGTTCATTGTCAGATTTTAAAATCATTTGGCACATTTGTTCACCATCATTGGACGGTGTGTCGCGCGAAATAATTACGTCGATATCTCCAAGGTCAAGGTCACACTTTGAGTTCAAAGGTAAAAAATAGCCATAAATGAGCTTGTCTGGGCTATAACTATGTCATTCATTATGATATTTTAAAATCATTTGGCACATTTGTTCACCATCATGGGATGGTGTGTCGCACAAAAGAATCACGTCAATATCTCCAATGTCAAGGTCGCCACGACTAAAAATAGATTTATTTTAAAACAAACTTACAAAGGGTGTTAATTTTGTTTGTTCATTTAAAAAGTTCAGTTTGAGTTGTCTCCCTTTATCAGATTTTTTTTCACAATGAAAACCTGGTTTTGTGACAATTTTGTCCCTTGTATAAAAAATGGATTGTTTTGCAGATTATTTGGAAAAAGTGGTATGATAAACAGAAAAAACAGGTTATTGTCCCATCGTTTTGTAATATATCAGGCTTGGCACGAATAAAACAACAGCTCGGCAAGCCTCGCCGTTATATTATTCTAAGCCTCGCCTGATATATTACAAAATGACGGGACAGTAACCTGTTATTCTCTATGTATCAATAAAAAAATGCATGTGCCTATTCATTCTCTGTGACTAAGTGGGCAATATTGCATATTGCCTTCCCATCAGATGCATATTTGTGAAACATACACAAGTATAACAACAATAGCAACACAATGAATGCATATTTCATTGTTAACTACATATAATTACAATTATGATTTAGTAATTAACAAAATAGTATATGGTAAATTAAGATTATTAAGATATTATACACATGTACTAGTATATTTTATTGAACACATTGTCACAAGTTATGTATGGAAAATGAGATTTTTGATACAAATTGGTTCAAAGTTCTGTTTTTATGCCCCCGGATTCCAAAACTTTAACCTTCTTCATAACTTTTACAATATTGAACATAGCAACTTGATATTTGGCATGCATGTGTATCTCATGGAGCTGCACATTTTGAGTTGTGAAAGGTCAAGGTCATCCTTCAAGGTCAAAGGTCAAAAATAAAATATAAATCAAAGCGGCGCATTAGGGGGCATTGTGTTTCTGATAAAACGCATCTCTTGTTGTTTTTGACTGTCACTTTCAATGTTGCCCATGTTGATGTACACTAAGGTAACAAGACATGTAATTAAGAGCAAAACACAAGAACATGAACAATTTCCACTAGGTCATAATAGTTGTGAAAAAATTATGTACACTGCATCATTCTGTTTGCCAATTTGAGCAGGAAACATGAGAGTATGAGACTTGAGCATGAAACCTGTACACATGAGAGTGTTACACATTGAGCATGACAAATGTAAATTAGAGCATGATACATGTACATGAGAGCATGACACATGTACATTGAGCATTACACGTGTACATTGAGCATAACAATTTTTACATTGAGCATGACACATGTAAATTAGAGCATGATACATATACAGGAGAGCATGACACATGTACATTGAGCATGACACATGTACATTGAGCATAACACATGTACATTGAACATAACACATGTATATTGAGCATGACACATGTAAGTTTGAGCATGATACATGTATATTGAGCATGATACATGTATATTGAGCATAACACATGTACATTGAGCATGACACATGTATATTGAGCATGACACATGTACATTGAACATAACACATGTACATTGAGCATGACACATGTACATTGAGCATGACACATGTACATTGAGCATGACACATGCACATTGAGCATGACACATTTAAATTAGAGCATGGTACATGATACATGTACATGAGAGCATAACACATGTACATTGAGCATGACACATGTACATTATGTCATGGTCTATGTACATTTAAGCATGAAGCAATGTTCATTAGAGGTTTTAAAACGTGAATCCATTAAGGAAGGTCTTCAATTTAATTAAGTTTTCTAGGGGACAACAAAGGGTCAAAATGTGTACCTGAGCAATAAAGCTGTAACATAATTATGGTTAGAAAGCTTAGTATGAGTTAAATTAGAAAGTTCTGTTCTTTCCTTTGATAAAGCCCTTTTTTGTTGATATATATTTTTTATTAATATTTTTTTTTTAGATTAACCAAATGTCGCTTTAAATGTTGATATGATACTTGATATAAAAGGAAAGTAAGTGTTTACTTTTATAATTGAAGGACCATTTACAAATCAACTTAACTTTGGCAAAGAAGCAATAAATATTGTGATTGAATAATTTATAACAGATTTTTATTGTTTGTCAAGAAAGGTGTGACGACTAGATGTATTATTTATTGTTTGTTTCATCATTTGTTGGTTGGTTACAGTGTTGGATAGGCTATAGTGTGGCACAGTTCTGTAGGACGATCAGTTTTTCATTTCAGAATTAAAAGTATATACAAATTTAAATTAAGTTGAGAATTGCAATTTTTGTGGAAGTTAGGAATTTGGGGATAACAAAAAAAGATGCGAAGTACAGCAATACCAATAAGAAGTCGGAAAAATGGCTCAGGCTTCCCTTCGTCTGTGGAGGATTTCCACTTTGATCAGTCCACTTCATTTCAGCCTATTGAAAGAGTTCCCAGAATACGGTCGAGTTCTTATCAGCCAGTAACGTCAAATGGAAGTCTGACAAACATG